>NC_051053.1:21431182-21656182 GCF_904848185.1 Acanthopagrus latus | reverse complement strand
TCAGAGTTGCATCATATGAATGTGGGGAGAATACTCAGAAGCGCTTTAATATGTCTATATGTGTAGAAAGATGAAGCCCAGCAGGTTGCTGTGGCTGGACTTTGAGGCCAAGAGGTGAATTTTTTGTCAACACAATATGAGGTAGCTGCGACTCTTGTTATTTTCTTGTCGAAATGACAGAGTGCAAGTGAGGTGAGAAGGTGCAGAATGTCATTATCTGAAGACATTCTGCCGAGGAGAGGAGGGAGCGAGCTAGTTAGGTTTCTGGTGGGTAAATGTTTGCAATAAATTGAGCTTGTGTTCTGCTTTTTTTCCTGATATTTAATCACCATAGGCTTCTGCCAGCGTTGCCGCCTAACATTTCCCAAAAGGTCAGACATGTCTCTCCTGCTTAGTGCAGACTAAATGCATGTCAGTCTGTTGAGCAGCTTAGAGAGCAGCAGAGACAGCTTCATGTCAGTCACAGAGTCCACAAATAGACAAGCCCTTCAAAGCCCCCGTGTGACCAATCCCTAGGATGGGTTAAATGCAAAAATAAAAAATGTATGGGATGAACCGTCCTTCTGTTATTAACCAATAAGATCACTGAACCATGTGATGTCATAGGATAGCAAGTCAGGAGAACAGCATTTTTTTACATCCAGAAAAAGTCTTCACTGCTCTTCTTCACTGTTCAAGAAGACTTACTCTCCATCATTGTTGTTTTTTAAGCAGTCGTTTCTGGCTGTTGTCACCTTCGCGGTCGTCACACCTAAATCACACCTGCAAGTGCCAGTAGTTCCTTACAGGACGCTGATTGGCACAAGCACATAACTTGAAGTCTGGCAAGATGGATTCCCAATCTTGTGATCTTGCATGTTCTTGGGATTTTGCAACTCCTTTACCTTTCTCTACCATGACGTCCAGCAACTTCCTAATGATGAACAACTATAACACTAAAGTGATGTTGTTAGGGCACCACGGTAGAGGATTTGTGTAACTTAGACTTTATCTTCTCAGGATTTGCTGTTCACCCTAAAGGCCACAAATCTGGGAGTAATCACTGATTCAAACAACATATTTAAGCACTATCACCAGTCTAGCTATCATTTCAATCAGGAGTATTGCCGAGATCAGATAATGTCTTTCATTCAGTGATTCACAAGTTTTCATCCTTGCTTTTGTCTCCAGCCATATAGATTGCTCAAGGACATTATTTGACAGCTTGCCAAGGAAATGAAAACTTTGCTTCCAGTTTGTTCAAAATACCAAAGCTAGGGTTCAGACAAGTTACCCCTGTGTCCATTTTTTTATGAAATGGCTTTAAGTTAGAGTTTTTCTTTTATAGGGTAAAATGTAGGATTCAAAGTTTCTGGAGCTTGAACCAAGTGTAAGACATGTACTTTGAATTTGACCGACCTTTTTCATATCTGTCTCTCATGAGTCTCCCAACTTAATAGAAACACAAGTGAAAACATGTGCTCCTCATTGGGTCATCTAAGCATCGTGTGACTGAACACTGTTAAGTCAGGTAAGGAAGGATAAAACTGTTCTGCAGCAGATGCACATTATGTGCGCACACGTTTGCTTGAAGATAAATGTACAGTTATAGTGAGCAGCAACCAAAAAAACATCATTTCATGCTTTTGTTTGATGTTATGTATTCTTTGAAAGCTTTGTTTCAGTCCAGCTCACCCTGTACTTACCTGAGCAAGATGGTATGTGTCATCAGAAAATATAAAAGGAGACTCACTGGTTTATAGTAGCAGTCGGTGGTAGCTTGCTGTGAGGCTGCAAGCTGTTTTCCTGCTTACAATTCTACTTTCCTCAACATCCCCTTTAAAGTTTTTTTACTGCCAAGTTATACTTATTGTCCATTATATATGAGAAATAAGGGCCACAGTTATAACCATGAATGTATACGCAGCTCAGTCAACAGGTGGTTAAACAGAGTGATGTATTTATTGGTTTGCAACATCTTTGTAGATTTTTTTCAATTATAAAGCTGTTTTTCTGCGGTGTGTCCTGACCTGCCGATTGTGATTTCAGCTGCTTCTAATTATCTTTCTATGCACAATAATTCATAAAGTCAGAGGTGTTTCCTTGAAATGTCTGTGTAAGTGAATTCAAATCACCCCGATCAGTATTTATGCAGTTTACACAAACACCTGGGACTTATTTTGAAAACAGAATGACAGCAAGACTGTCATGCTGAGCTAAAATGAAGTGAGTGCACATAAATTAGGTAAATATTTAGTTTCTTTCTTTCACTTCAGGCTGGCGGCCCCAGTTGAGGGGCGAGCGGCATGTGTGTAAATTTGACTGGCACAGAAGCTGATATATCTGACACTGATTGACTGAAAACCAGCAGATTCTGGTCTCTATTTAGTGGCTTGGTGCATCTCTACCTGTTACGCGTTCATTACATATTTTTGCCAGTGTATTTCAAGCTACTCAGCAGGCTTCATGTGGGGGTAACGTGCCAAGATATGCTGCAGTGTGCCAATAAAGACAAAGGAGACGACTTTAGGCTAGTACACAAGTTGAATGTATTTTACAAGGAAGGAAATACATTCAATAGATTTGTTTGAGCTGAAATTTGCTCTCAGTGCCTTTTGGTGAGTAACACCGAATGAAAACAAACTCCACAGGGCACCTTAAGCCCAGTCCCCCCCTCACTGAAAATCAACAGACACGGGAGGGTTTAAATATCTGTTTTTTCTGCCCCTTAAAAACATTGCTTAATGAAAATGGCAGCAGTTGAAATGCTGTGTTTGATTTCTCATAGATTAGGCACTGTCAATAAAGGCGCAGAGTCAATAACAATGGATGTTTTCTTCCCTCTCTGTGATGGCAGCTTCACTATCTGAGCATACGCTTGACAGTCGGTTTCACAGACGTGTCAGACTGTATAACGTTGATGGGATTATCTTTTAATAGTGTGTGCTATTCACAATGTGAATCAGACATTGCACACAGACAGAAATTAGCTGACTAGTTACAGTTCTGTGTAACACTGTTGTGCACAGACAAATTAGTTCCACCTCAGCAGACTACACCTGGAGAGGGTGCGGAGCTTTGTGCTAATATTATCCAGGGAAACCTACACTCTCTGCTCGGATAATTTCCTGGACAGCAGAGCAGTCGTGTGGTCTCAGCTGTGATAATACACAGCTTCAGTGTGGGTCTACTGCAGACCGACATCTTTACATTTGAGCTGTTCCTACGTTATATAATGCAGATTTATAGTGATTCTTTCTGCGGGTGAACTGTGATTTGTGAATTGTTGACTGTATGTCTTTTCATTTGTTTTTCTTTTCTCTGGCGTCTCCACGCTGGTTTGAAGATAATACATGCTGATGTTTTTTCTACAACATTATCTTTGATTGTTGCTCAGTAAGTCATAGATATTTAATGTTATTGAGAAATAAGTTGTACTCAAACATTCTCCATACGTCCACCGTCAGCGTCTGCATGTCACACAGAGTGAACAGTAATGTAATGTTGTCTTTCCTTGTTCGTATAAACTAGTTTCAACCCTCCCTCTGAAAGCTACAGACGTTCAGCTGATGGCACAAAGGCACTTTGAAAGCACCACAGCATATTCTGTCCTTCATGATGCATTTGTGCTCATCCGCGTCCGGACAGTAAACTCCTTTGGTGTTTCGGCTCATTCCCATTAACAACTGCACCTGGTATTAGGTGGTGGAGAAGTTAGATATTCTCCAAGCATCTCTTGACACTCCGTGAGGCTGACACTGCATCTGTTGCCAGGATGGAGTCAGCACCTGTTAACTCGAGGGACGTCAGCTGCAAATTAGTAGCTCAATTATCAAAGCCCTGTTCATACACAGTCAATGGCCATATTGGACATCAGTCGACAGCAGACCATTTAGGAGGGGTTTTTTTTTTTGGCTCCTGCTATGACTGCTTGAGGTGCTCTCTATATTAAATCATGAAGCCTACAAATGACAGAGCACATCTTAATTGCTCACTTTTAGAGAGCTGTGTTTGATTGGCTATAAAGGTAATTTCACCTATTCAAAATCCACTCAGTAAAGTTGCGTTACCTTTGTTTTTATGAGTCAGTTTCACTCAAATTTGACAGATATAATGCCCTCGAACACAACTGTTCTGCCACACTTTCACTTTTATGTTGGGGCCTGTAATGTACATTATGTTTTCTGACACTGTCAAATAGTTGTTAATTAAATGTTTAAGCACTGAAGGCTGTGTTGAGCTCAACTGCATTATATACAGAGTTATCAGTCATATTCTCAGGAGGGAGGACAAAAAAGTAGAAACACGCCTCAGTCATGTATAATCCAGCACAATACTACTTTTAACTTGGACCTAATTAATAAACGAGTAATTGAATTTACACATTTCCAAAAATATCACCTGAGCCAAGTCTCCACTAGTCACCTTGAAATGCTCGCAATGTTAAAGAAAGTGATAAAATGTTCCTGGATCTGTCATTTTATCCAACTCCGCACCAAAAGTATACGGGGTCTATTCTGGCTTGAGAATAAACTAATTTACTTAATTTAACTAAATGTATCATTTATTAAGAACAGTTATTGTGAATTGTTACCAACATACAGTAAACTCATTTCTGCCTATGCCTGGAACAAAGTGTGGCTGTATACACGGTGATGCAACTCAGAGCTGAATTGATGTTGTTTTTGTCATACATGCATCCGCCAGATCTCGCTAATACACTCCATGTGGCTCTAATTTGGTCCAAAGAAATCAGATTTACCTCAGTGAGGAACATTTACCATTACTGCCATTTTATTGAGAACAGACTGTGTTTACCCCTCATGTGCATTCCAACCTCCTTAATGCAGATCCCAAAGCATGTCTGTGTTCTGTTATCAGCGGCAGCCCATGCTATTTACGCAGGCTTTGGTCTGGACAGTTTATCTATCCTGTTTTGTTTTTTGTGTGTGTGTGTGTTAAGGTCTCCACACTCTGTTTATGTGTTATGGTGGTAAAAAAAGACTTTAACAAGTGGATCTGGGAGCAGACGAGGGCAGACAGACACAGGCAGATTGGCTCTTGGTCAGTGAGAGATGAAAGCAGCCGACACTCAAAGGTGGCCGTTCTGAATGAATTGGAAGCAGTTGTTTCACCCAAGGGTGACCGTTAGAAGAGGAGGGGTTTTTTTTTCTGGGTTTGTTTGTTTTAGAAATAAAAAGCTGATTTCTTTTCACACTGAATGCCTCTACTGCGATGTCCAGTCCCCTCAGGAGGAGCTTCACTATAGTCAGCTAAGAGCAGTGGAATATCCATGCCGCTGCAGCAGCCAAATCCCCCTTAGGCAAAGGCAAAGCATCATCCCCTTCTCTCAACCACACACACACACACACACACACACACACACACACAAACACCTCTATCCAGCACTCGGCTCCACAAACATATTCTGTGTAATGTTGACTTTTTTTTTTTTTTTTTTAACAAATGTGCCCTGTCAAGCAGCAAGCCTTGCAGACAGTCTCCACACCCCGCTGCATCTGAAGACCTCAGTCAGTCTATCGCTGCATAAGTACGTGTTTGACATGTCTCTGTCTGAAGTCAAGCTTTTCAAGCATCCGATGCCAGCTGCCTCTGTCTGTGCCATGTCTGCCAATCCTCTCTGCTCGCCATTGCTGCCTGCCACATCCTCTCTCTGAATATAGACTGTGTCCTGCTGCGACTGTGAGCTTTGAGATACTCATTTTACACCCTGAAGCCCGCTTTTCTTTGTCAGTCCTTTAGTGTGGGCTGTTGTAAGTTGTTGTTAGCTGGCATGAAGCATGGGGTCGAGGCTTGGTTTTACTCTGTGTATGTATAGTATTCACTTGTGTTTCGTAGTGCCAGAGGTCGAAAGAGGACACAGGCTTTAGAGGTGGTTAAGCAGAGGGGCAGTTGTGAAAATGTCACTCCGTCACTTTCGTCTATATCTCTTTGTTGTTGGTGTTTGACATCTCTTTGGGCTCATTTTGCTGCTCTTTGTAGTCCTTTCTGCCTCTTCTATGTCATTTAGTGACTTTTTTTGTGCTTTAGCCGCCTGTTTTTACCCTCTCTGTGGTCATTTTGTGGTTGTTTTGGGCCCAGCGTGACATCTAACCGTACCTTTGGCCCCGCTCCTGGTTAAACGGCAGTAGTTCTGCCTTTCTTGTGTCTGATCCATAATTCAATTCCTCCCCTACTGTCTATTTGTGGTTAAGCTTACCTTTTGGTCTTTTTGCATCACTTTGTCTCTGATTTGGGGAATGTGCCACATCTAACTGCACCCCTGGCCCTGCCTTTGGTTAAACAGCAGGATTTTTGTCATTCCATATGGCGGTCCTTGACTCTTTTTCCCTTTCTGTTTGTGGTTTTGCAACACTTTGTGGTCTTTTTCAGTGTCTTTGTGGTCATTTAGCTTTGTCTTTGTTGTTGTTTGGTATCTATGTGGTCTTGTTTTGCATCTATTTTCAATCATTTAATGACTTCTTTGCCTTTCTGCCTCTAATTTTTAACATTTCTTTGTGGTTGTTTTGGGCCTGTCCCACCACGGGGCAGCGTTCTGATTTCTGCCATTTACTGACCACGATCCATCATGTCATTCTTTCCATTCTTTTGTTTTCCTTTCTTTACCTTTCTCCTTTCTTGTCAACATATTATTCCTGTTTTTTAATCTCCTCGTCTCTGCCTATATTCTGGTTCCTGATTCGCAGACACTCACTCTAGCAGGAGGACCATTCCCCCAGGCTTCACAGCTGTTATTGGCATATTGTACAGTTTCATCTTTAAAGTCATAACATTTTTCTCTTTTTCAATACAAAGTCCAATTTCTTTCCTCAGTAAATTAGACATTAGTCAGCCCTTCAGGGAAACAATAGCAGGGAGTGAAATTAATGTGGTTGAAATCGTGTGGTTTCAGGCTTATTATTTCATCATGGTTTCACGTACAAACATATGCTCACACACACAGACACACACAAGTCATCCAAATCCAGCCTACCCCTCCTCTGCCTTTTCCCTCAAGTCAGTTGCTTAAATTGTCCTAGTTTAGCCAGGATACGCCTCTTGAAAATGTAGCTGCCAGAGAAAATGTTTCTCTGGACATTTGATGGGCCGCTTATGTATTGAGTAGGATTGCAAATCTATTGAACCGGAGCTGATATGATGTCAGTAGACCATTAAATTTGTGTGAAAAGGCCTCTTGAATGAACAGATTGAACAAAGCTCTGTCTATCCTCTGGCTCAGCAGAATGATTGAGTCCACCATTTTCCAGATCATTTTGCTCTATGAACCGTCAAAACTCACATGATGCAGGACTTTTTCTGCGCTTTTCTGAGGCAAAATATCATGTCTCTCATTCCTCTGTTCCAGTCAACCTTGTTCCTTGTTCTTCTTGTAGGTATCCATTCCCAACAGTGTTCAGCACATGCAGCAAGAAGGACCTTGCTGCCAGTCTGGAGAAAGGTGTTGGCATGTGTTTGTACAACATGCCCGAGGTCAAGGTGCTCTACGGCGGCCAGAAGTGTGGCAATGGCTACGTGGAGGAGGGAGAGGAGTGTGACTGCGGGGAGCCAGAGGTAAACCATTCATCTTCACTCGCTTCAGTGGAGTGGATCAGTCTCCAGCACAGTATTTGGACTGGGCAGCTGTCTATAACAATGTGAATGTGTAACAGTGTGTAAAAAAGCAAATGTTTTTGTGAGATAAACAAAAGTTAGAACAGAAACTTGGTTGGGAAAAAAATATTTTAAGTCCTTGGTGAATCAGGATGCAGTGAAGTGTGGTTAATGGGATTCAGAAAAAATCCAGGGTGGTCCTTTTATATAAAATGCCCAAAAAACAAAAGAAACAGGCCTGATTTTCTAAGATTCTTTTTTCATTCAATAAACTGGCCGCTCAAACCAGTAAACAGCAGTGCCAAACATGCACTTTTCCAACTTGATTCCCACCAAAAACAACAATAGTAACTGTCCTGTAAGCATTGACCCAGAACCAAAACAACCTTCCCATTAAACTTTCTCTTGACATTGACATTGTTATTGCGCCTTAAAAGCATCAAAACCTGCTGTGAAAAAAAAAAAGCCTAAAAGCTCAGCAAACCACCCGGGGCCTCCTTTGTAAGTGTTGTATTTACATCACACCTCCTCTGCCACATGTGCTGAACAGTTGTATGACAGGCCGCCGTGGTGATGTCATGTCTTTGTCGAAGGCCCATTAATCAAACCACTGTCCAACTGGGTGACAAAGGAAACAAACCAAAGTGTAATTGGGTCGAGGCTGAAGAAAGGTTCCTCTGGCTGCGCCACCCAAACAACTCTGACACTTTGTTTCCTGACGCAAGACTCGCTTGTTGGATGCGTGTATTGGATGATTATGAGATATTATTCAAAATCTGTCGAGGTTGATTGAGCATTGAAAATCTTCAATTTGCCTGTTTATACAATCAACATATGTTTATTTTGTGATCATATAAACTGAGTCTGATAGAAAAATCTTCTTATTTGAGAAGCTGGCATTTTTGCTGTAACCACAGTGTCTCAATCAGTTATAAAACATTGCAGCTGATTATGATGATCAGTTGTTTCAGCTCTACATCTGACACACTTTTACTGTCCCACTTGATCTGCTTCATCCTAATCAAATATAATTAAATATAGCTTTTATTATTTGTAATAAAGTAAGAAACTAAGAAGTAACCAAAGCTCAAAGGTTCAGATCAGTATCTACCTTCTGTTGGCTGAGAAAGCAGAAACACAGCAGATTCTAGTGGTGCCCTATTAAATATTCACAACGTATGGCTACTACTTGAAAATGAGATCAGCAGAAGATATGAAACGTTGATTAAATATGTATTGGATAGATTGGAATAACAGCTGTAGCCTGCTGAGTTTTACACCTTGATATCAGAAGCTATTTACTCTAAATACAGGAGGTCTTGATGCGGAGCTCTTGAGCTGATAAGCTGAAAATAGTGGTATGAGAACTGCAGCAGTTTAACTAGGAGGTGCTGGTTTTGTTGAACTCGTGGGCGGATTTTTTTTGATGAGTAATAATGTCTGCTCGCAATGAGCACGTAAGTCAGGCAACAAAACTGGTTTCATGGTCGCGATTACTGAATATTTAGCAACCTCTTCTGATGATAACCTGCTGCCGCTGATGTTTGTCATAGTAACTGGCGAAAGCGACAGTCAGTACCAGCAAAAACTAGCCGGCTAACAGGATCTAAATAAAGGGAGAGAAGAAGATGGATAAGAGAAAAAAAAAGGTTTGCTGTGATTCATTAGCATGGGAGTCTAACAAATTTGGGTATTTTAATCCTGATCAAATGGATCATTGTTTCTGGAAAAAGACTTTTGGAGAGGGCGAACAAATGTTTTACCATTTTGGCAAACCACCTCCTAAAGGAGAGGTTCAACCAAATCACTATCTGCTTCCCTCCATGCTGTCAGTGAAGTCAGGTGAAGTTTCGTAGTCCACAAAACATTTCTCGAGCTTCACAGCAAAACAGCACTGCAGCATTCTCCCTAACTCCCTAATTAATCCTAATTTTCAAATCAGTTTGGGATCTCGGGGCTTCCTGACACTTGATTAAGCCGGATGAGCTGTATGGAGCCATTTAATTCAATTTTTCTTCTTTTTTTTGCACGAAGTCCCCCTCTACTTCATTTGTTTAGGAGAATGCTACAATGCTGTTTTTGCTGTGAAGCTCCAACAATGTTTTGTGGATTCAAAGCTTTCTATCCATATGGAGGTTAGTAGATAATGATGGAATGTTCACTTTTGGGTGAACTTCTTCTGTCAAACACAATGTGTTTGATTTTTTAGTTAAGTGCAGTTATGACTGTGTACTCCAGCAACCCTAGGTAATATTTAAATGGAGTCATTGTGTTTGACCACCAACGAACCAACTGTTTAATTTACATTTGCCAGCTCCATCCCTGCCATATTTCCCCCTCCAATAACCCTCATGATATCACCACAGAGACCCTTCATGTTTTATCTGCCAGCCCACTTAAACCGAGAGATTAAAGCCACCTTTTCCCTCCTCTCTAAACAATGTGCTTACGTCAGGGCCAAGAGGTAAACAGCCAGACTCATAAAACCACACATCAACTGAAAATTAGACGTCCAGCAATCCAGTTGCCTCCAGTTCCAAGCCTTCAACACGTCTTGTCATTACCTTAGAAGCCCCACAAGCGGCCACGTCGAGAAAAGATAAATGAACGTGGGAGTTGTTTTCTGCAATGCGTGACACTACTTGGAAAACAAAGCTGATGTGTTCGGGCGTCCAATAAAAGATAAATATTGCAACACCTCCCTGAAGTCTTTTACAGCATTACTCCCCTTTCAACTTCTCCTCATGCACCCTCTCTTGTCAGTTCCCTGCTGGCTGCCAGCTGATCTTGCAGTGAAGAGTCTACAATCGTCGTCTCTTAAGGGCTTTCAAATCCCACTGCTGCTCGTGTCCATGATATTCTCATAGTTAACAGCGATATCTGTCCAATCTTGACTTCAATTTTGAAGATTTAAACACACACCCTCCCAAATGCCTTCCTTCTTTGCTTCACATTTCAAAATGTTGTTAAAAGGGTCATTGCATTAGGCACACTCCTCTTTCGGGAAGTCCAAAGGTCTCCAGAGCTCCTAAATTCAAAACATGTGTGCTTCAGTAAATATGTCTCCATGTCTTAGAGGTCTTGAGGTCAGGGGAAGAAAGGCTGGAAACCCCCGGACAGGAAGTGCCCTCTCTTGACCTGGAAGTCTTGAAATGACAGAGACCAGCTGACAGAGGAGCTCCCAAGCGATGATCAGGTTCACATGTTGTTTAACGGTTTGTTTTCTTTCCCCTATATCAGGAATGTATGAATCCATGCTGCAACGCCACCACATGCACCCTCAAGGGCGACGCTGTATGCGCCCACGGACAATGCTGTGAAGACTGCAGGGTAAGACTCATCATGCAGGCCTTGGTCTGTATTATGCATTCTCCTTCCTCTTTGGACTTCATTTTCTGATTAAAATGCCTGACTGCTGTTCTCATAGCTGAAAAAGGTCTTAAATTGTATTTCCACTGCTCCTCTGAACATCGCACAAAGCTTTTCTCTGCAGAGACGGACATTTTTCATTCCCAAACTCAAGTGCAAAGACCTCAAACTTTCTCAAACTATTTTAATTTGCACTGGTAGGTTATTAAGAGACTTATAATAGCGTGCTCTTGGATATAATGTAATATCTTCGGTCAGTTCATTCCAACTTTGTATATTTCACCTCCAGTAGGCAGGTTTCATTAGAGAACAAGGTCTCAAGTTGGATTGTATAGCGTTAATCTCCACTGAGTTGTGAGGGGTTTTTGCTTTATCATGGAAATCTTCTTACTAAGTATCTCAGGTATGTGTCCTCTCTTTGAAAAGGAACATTTGTTGAAGATGGTTAATGATTAAATTTTCCTGCACAGACCTCCATTTTGTCACAAATTTGTACTTCCCTGTGATTTACACGAAACCATGTTTGACCTCATGGCATTGAGACGACAGCAGTGCGTAATGTTCTATATAAGCTCCAGCCTAATGCTGTAGGCGTTCATACAGTGAGTGAATGGCTCATTCTGGACAATAAAAATGAGCTGGCAATTTTACATTTAAGTCACGACGGCCTTCTCACAGGGTCAGATCTGCTTCCAACATGGCTCAAACCTGAGTTCACATAAAGGCCAGGCCAGCACAAGGTTAAGGATGCAGAGAGAGATGGTAGTGAAGAAAAACTACTACATTGTACTGTAGTTCACATGAGTTATCCAAGCACTCTCTTAAAGATGCCTCTCAGATAATGTCAGATCAGTCCAATTAATGTGTTTTTGTCCACTTTTGTGTTGTGATGCAAACGAGATAAACAGGTCTTTGAAATTCATTAACAGTAATAATCACAATATGGTACATTCTTAACATGGTCCATGCAGTGTTATTAGTGTGAATGGAGCCAAACATAAAGGATGTGCGCAAACAGAATCAGAATCAACCCAAAGTCGTCTCTCTGGTCTCTAAAATCAATTTAAACTGCTTATTATTGTTAGGGGATCCACCAGCGAGAACTCAGAGTGATCATCCTTCACACACGGTGGTCATTAATTAGCTTTCAACCGCAAAATCAATTTAAAAACCCATCACAGCTGCAGCCTGTAAACAACTGAGAACACTTTGTGTCCTTTGTATCATTTTTAACCACACTAGCAACATACTGTAGGTCTGTGGATGGCAATGTTGCTCCACCACTTTGATCCATACTGAAATATCGCAACAACTATTTCATGGATTGTCATTAATTTATGCACTGACGCCCATGTTTGACTGAGGATGATTCCTAAGGACTGTGGTGATCCCCTTTCTGTTCATTCAGCACAGCCATGAGAGTTACAGTTGTGGCTTCTGGTTAAGTGTCTTGTTTCTCACATTCATGCCACCGTCTGAATGAATTTTCATTAACTTTGGTGGTCTTCTAACTCTTATTCTAGTTCCACCATCAAGTCAAAATTATACTTCATTGAGAACAAATTATTTTCTCTTTTTCTAAGAACTTAACTACATTTAGTTGAAGTTTAAGACTTTTATGTAAGTAGCATTCAAATATGTGACTTTCATTTGTAATAAAAAAAAAAAAGAATAAACAAGCGTCGTTAGTAAGTCATACTCAGGTATGACTCTCGGGCACATTTTACAGCACTGCATGTAGTTCTGTGCCAGAATAACTCTCACAGAGCAGCTAGCCTGGCTGTAGATTCTGTGGCTCGTTGGACTCCCTCTAGGACACCAGGTGCCAATAACGCCCAGGCTTTGTTGCTGTATCTGTAAGAGTCCTGTCATGTTTCGGGGAAGACATAACAGAATATTTACAAAGCCCAAACGCCTCGACTTCAGCAGACAGATGAAGTCAGCAATGTTGCGGATCCGAAAGAACTTACTGCACTGTTTGTGTTTACAGCTGAAACCAGCTGGCACTCTTTGTCGAGAGTCCAGCAACTCCTGCGACCTGCCGGAGTTCTGCACCGGTGCCAACCCTCACTGTCCGGCCAACGTTTATCTGCATGATGGCCATGCCTGCCACAGCGTTGAAGGCTACTGCTACAACGGCATCTGCCAGAATCATGAGCAACAATGCATCACCCTGTGGGGACCAGGTAAATCAAAGTTGTGCTGTGTACATAATTCTCACATATATAAGGGAATCCTACACTTAATTTGGTGATTATATTTGTGTATTTTTCTTGTTAATCATTGTGCGCAGGAGCCAAGCCTGCCCCAGGGATATGCTTTGAGCGAGTCAACTCTGCAGGGGATCCTTATGGGAATTGTGGGAAAGACTCCAAAGGCTCCTTTGCCAAATGTGATGCGAGGTAAGACTCTGCAGCTGCACCGATGCAGTAGAGGTGCGGAGAAATCTCTGTGCAAAAGAAAACTGATTATCTTAAGTGGTGTCATTAGCAATCATCATTACGGTGTGAAATCTGACATGTGATCTTCAAACAAAAGTTTACATGGGTGAAGAATGTAATTGGAGAAAGATAGCAGCTAATTACGTTCTGAGGATGTATTCATGAATCCTTTTATGCTATTCTTGTTGGCTAATTGTGCTAAAGATCTTCTCCCTTTGGGTGAATTCTGTAATCAAGCTCTTTGTTAATTGATGTAATTGCTTTAATGGCCGGAGGACTGAAGCGGTGCCGCGCTCTTCAGCACCCTTTCATCTTTCTCCACAGTTACTTATCTTAGTCCGTGATTGACAGGCCTTTATGTTTTACACTTTTTTTAATTAAGTGTTTTACTATCTGTTTTTTAATGTTTGTGTGCATACATGTGTGTTCCCGCTTTTGTGTGTGTTGTATGTAGGGATGCAAAGTGTGGAAAAATTCAGTGCCAGGGAGGAGCCAACCGGCCAGTGATCGGAACAAACGCTGTTTCCATTGAAACGAACATCCCGCTACAAGAAGGAGGGCGCATTCTGTGTCGGGGAACACACGTTTACCTGGGTGATGACATGCCTGATCCTGGACTGGTTCTGGCTGGGACAAAGTGTGGAGACGACATGGTGAGTTCTTCATTTAACTGGGTACAGACCGAGTGTAAGGTCATATTTAATTCCTCTTCTCTTAATTGCTAAAGACTCGATATTGTCAGAGTGGTTTATTGTCTTATAACCTCACAATGCAGCTACAGCATATGTCCTGTAGCAATCCCAAAAGGCAGACTGTTCTTGCCCACTGTAATATTCCTTTGGGTGCTGAGCAAATAGTCCTGCAGTACAGAGCTGAAGCTGGGAGGGACTGTTCTCTCAAATGGAAAGAGCAGATAAGATTAACTCTGAGTGAATCCAGTGATCCATATGTACACATCATGCTCAGGGCTGGACAAATGGACAAGTCTCTTCTGGAAACCAGTTATTTTATCAGGTGTGTCTCTCGACTTTTCTCCTCTCATGTGTTTCCCCTAAAAACCTCTCTCAGCACACCAGTGACATCAGGGAGACTTCTGGCTTTGAACAGGAGCACTTACCTCCTTAACTGCCTCCAGATCTGTTCTCCATCCTACATTAATGGCAAACTGGTTGTGATAGCATATGATATGAGGCCCATATGGGCAGCGTCACCAACTTACATCAGTAAGTGAACAGATTAAAGTTCATCTGTACTTCAACTCCATAGCTTAAACTTCCAAAGTGCTTGAAGCTAACTTAACTTATTTGCTGAGTCAACTGGCCTTTGTACTCTCCTGATGCTACCAAGTGTAATGTCGTTAAGAGGTGCATATACAGCAAGGTAGTCGGAGTAAATACTCAGCACAACAGCATCCCCTGATGAGGAGACCCAGAGATCATTTTTAGATAAGACATAAATTTAGAGACGTGTCAGAAGAGGTCAAGAAGTCACGAGGCCTACACAACAGACACCCCTACCTTACAGAACAAAGCAATAATAAATATAATATACAGCATATAACAGAATTCAGAAAAATGCTACAAACACTTGATCACAGTAATCATAAAACTTAACCAATCAGTAGACAATGATCCAATAGATTGAATACATAAATAGAAATACATGGAAAAGGAAAAAAATATATACAATGTTCATAAAAGCAATAATTAGACTTTATGAATTAAATGCAATGACAGTTTCCTTTTTCAAAACGTGTAATGATGGTGAGTGTTTATCAACATGTCCTTTAGCATTCTATGTCTGTACAGTGTCATATTTCAGGGTGTACTAACCATATTATGTTTTTAAAGAGTACGGTTAAGATGATTTCTCTTGTATTATAGGAATAAAAATTAATTTAAAAAGTTTTCTATATGATGATGGAGAAAAACACACATTTCTAATGAAAATGTATTTCATACTAAAAGATTGTGAAGAGAGGGGGTAGTATTGTCCACACAATTTTACAATAAGTCTGATTGTGATAAGATAAAGTTGATAAAACATGCTGAAAATATTACACAAGTCATAACACATGGGCCTGAACTGGCCAGACTCCTTTGCAAACAGCCCCGGTGTTCCCTCACAGCTATTGCATTTGCCAAACCCCCTGCAGCTGTGGATTTATTGTCTGAAAGGCCAGAGCTCGGCCTACGTGGTTGGAATTTGGCCAGAAGTGTGAGGGCGGATGAGGGCTTGTCACAATACTGGAATTTCTTACTTCGATACAATGCCTTGAAAAATTTCAATACCATGTTCAATACTAAAGGGAAAATTGACACAATTTTATTAAAAGATAAATATAATGTCTAATTTAACATTGTTTCTATGTTTTCCAATTAAACTTTAGATTAGTTTAAAGACAATAAAACTGCAGTTATACTCTGCTATCTGTGCAGAAAACATGCAGTATGCATTAATCAGCAACTCAGCCTTGTGCAAGTACAAGTCAGACATTATCCTCTGCCACTGAGCTGTACACACTTCTTCTGAGTTTTTGTAGTCATCTTTATTTGCTCTCCATTTCTGCACTTGCTTAATGATGATTTTCCTCTTCCTCTCGTATAGGTGTGCCTGAATCGGCAGTGCCAGAATGTCAGTGTCTTTGGTGTGCATGAGTGCTCTAGGAAGTGCAATGGACGTGGGGTGAGTGCAGAGTGCCTACTAGCTCAATATTTAGTGTTAAATTATGCACCGTAGCCTGTGAATCAGTGGAACACTCCTGTGCGGAGTCTGTATTTACCCATTTAGTCACTTTTTGACTAGCAGAAGTAAGCCTGTCTCCCTGCCCTGTAATTGCACACAATAGCAGAGCAATGGTGTATTTACAGTGGAGCCTGTGAGTCATGGGCTGCTGCTTCTTTTCTGTATTATCAATCTTGATTGTCCCACTGAGGTTAAATCAATCCCATTTAACATCATCATTTATGGTCTGTGTATAGTGTTGTTCATCATCTTCTTACTAGACAGTTAGAGAAGACACAATGCAGCACTGCAGGGAGAGACCACAGTAGGCGTTGTGTTGGAGGAAAAAAGTAGCTCTTCCTGCCAAGAAATGATCACCTTTCTCCCTTAATAATTCAACAGGGGGTGTTTTAATGTTTTATTTACTTTGTTGTTTGGTTTTTAGAATCAAACACTCACCAGGGGCCGAATCAGTTTGCGGTAACCTCTGAGCGTCACTGCATATCATGGTTATACATGCCACAGTGATAAATTAAAGTAAGAAATAAAAACCTTGGTGCTAAAATAGCATATATTCCTTAAACTCTTGCATTTGTAACTGACCAAACACCCCTGAGCAAAGCTAGTAAAGCTAGAAGGCGTTAAATACCTTCCCCTACTTACTTTAAAGTGTTTGGGTCAAACATGGACGGATGGATGAATATATTCAAGTCTGAATTGGGAAGGTTAGAGCAGCTTTTGTTGCACAGAGTCTCATCTGGAGCTCAAAGAGAAAATACTAAAACACCAAACCTTGGATATTCAACACCAATGTGAAATCAATGCCACTCTACTGTTCAGAAACACTTAGAACAACAATATCCTCTTCCAACAAAGTCCAGACCTTCATCAAAAAGCGCTCTAACATGGAAGCCACAAGGCTAGAGAAAACAATGGAGACCCTAAATAACTCAAGGAGGTCAAGAGAAACACTGCCGAAGGAACTTGGGACCTTGAGCTGGAGAGGAGTTGATAATGACTTGTGCCTCATTAGGAGAGAAAGATAAAATATGCAAGAACTCTGCATTAGAATGTCTACTGACAGTTAGACCTTAATTATATATTTTGACCTGTGTACTTACATTATCCCAAAAGTTTAAGAACTATGTTCAAAGAGAAATCCACAAGTTTACTCAAGGTAACTTTTCATTAATGGAAGAAAGTACATTTCCCCTCCAGCTCCAGTCAACATTACAGAACATAGACACCCGACAATGGACCAGATCATTACTGCAGTCAGGTTGATAAACAAGAGTGAAGATAAATCCAGTTTTAAGTTCCAAAAGTTAAAAAGTAATTTTTCAGCTCTCCTCCCGTCGGTAAACAGAGCAGAATCCGATGTTGCTGAGGGTGTTTATTCCTCCAGGAGGTCTGGCTCTGCACCCGACTCATCAAGGTGCTTTGCAGGAGACTTGTAGTATAAAGAGATGGCTTCCCATTGAAAGTCTGGACTGCATCTGTTCTCCCTCAGACATATCTGCCATTCTCTCAAACACATCACACACTAGGAGACCTGGCTGGAAGAATAGTGCTGCTTCGCTGTAAGAGTTTGAAGAGTATTGTTTGCCTGGATCTCATCTCACTTTATCTTGCAGTGCACCTGTGGTCAGATACATTCGTATCTGTATTTGTATTTTATTCAGCCTTTTTATACATTATATAACCATATCAAGCAGACATCTTTGATAAAGAGATTAAAATGTGAAGTGTGATCTTTCACTATATATGGATATGGGAATTGTCTGTGTCATATCACATTTAATTCATATGACATGTTTTTAATATATGACGTATACTTGGACATTTTTATGATATACAGTGGATATAATCTGGCTCTGCACAATTGTTTTTCCGTTCCATCTTCATCTTGATTTTTAATTCCACACAAGAGAGGCAGTTGATAATAACCATATCCTTGTGACAAACACTATTAGGAGATTGCATTTTCTTCGGTGTTGTAACATTTCCCTTCACACACACAAAAACATAAAACTCTCCCAAATCATACCTCCCTCCAAGCCCTCAAGTGCCTCTTAACCCCATCACCTTTCACAAAGGAGTATCCATGGCCTGGAGGCCGAGAAGGCACTTGACTGTACGTCTGTGCTAAATGTAAATCCCCCACAGCTGCACAACTCCCCCTGCACCTCCTTCACCTCCTCATCCTCCCTTCAACTGACAGCTGGACCGTGTTACCTCGCCAGGGAATCCTCCTGGATCAGACTTCTTCTCTGGAAACCTGAGGCATCATGAGACGGACTCTCCCATGCACATGTTTTATCTATTATGACTCTTAGCACACACACAGCCAGTGTCCTCTTCTATCGAAAGTCACTCTGACTAACTGAATTGAGTGGCTTACTCATAAAAAAATAAACCAATTCAGTTTTCATCTTGTTGTTTGGCGATTAAGGCTTTGTAGAGGGAGATGCATCATTTATATCTAGTGTTTAGCTTCTAGGAATACAAATGCCTTGTGATCCTTCTTGACACAGAAGAAAGGAAGTAAAACTACCTTTTTTATTTGCAGGTGTGCAACAACAAGAAGAACTGCCACTGTGAAGCACACTGGGCTCCTCCATTCTGTGAGAAAGCTGGCTTCGGTGGGAGCATCGACAGCGGGCCAATGAGACTGGCAGGTAGTGCGGACGATTTAATCTCTATCCTCACTCATGTAGACAGAGAGACAACTCAGAAATAAGCAACAACACAAAGCCGCCCCAGCTGCACCTTGTACAACTCTTTTCTTGCAGAGTCAGTATTAGATTGATGTGTGGGTTTGGACCGGAGCGTAACTTTCCTAGAGCAACTCCCCTTCCACCAAGCAATACATTACACAGCACAGTCAGAAGTTGTACAAGAGAAGGAGAATTAATTTAAGTCCTCGGAGTGAAGAACAGGAATGAGAATGTGAATCACAAACTGTGCTGCCGACCGTGGCCTCGCTGTAACGGTCTTTGCGTCATGTCTTCTCATTGTTCTGTGCTGTAGATGTGCGTGTGTGTGTATTAATGTGCGTGTTGTCATATATGGCATCAGCCGACAGCGTGGTCATTACCGTGTCGATCCTCGTCACCCTGATCAGCCTCCTGGTAACAACCGTGATCGTCTTTCTGAAGAGGAAGACCCTGCTGCGCCTCCTCTTCACCAACAAGAAGAGCACGTTGGAGAAACTCAGGTGACAATCAAAGAGCCAGTGAGGTTTGATGTGGGTCATGGTGACAGTTCAGATTATTGGATTATTTGATCACTTGTTTTAGACTGAAATGATTTCTCTCTTCATTGATTTGAAATTCTTTTTACTTTAAGAAACACCCGACAGTTTGGCTCCAACATCTTATTTTCAATAAACTCTAGTCAGTTGGTTAAGACTCAAGTTTACGCTTGGGTGCACCCTAAAGGTTAAACGTAACATTTGCCAAGAGAGGTTAATGCTTGTTCTGTGTAGAAAACATGTAAACATTCATGCTCGGTTAATTAATTTGATTTCCCAACAGCCGAATGTGCTGCTTATCTTAAAGGTGCAATAATCGAAATGTAAATAAAAGCGACGACCCCGCACCGCAATTCAAAAGACTGATAACACTTTGTTTTACTTTTGTCATATTCCCTGAATAATTTACAAGTTTTATGAAAAGAGCCAGGTAATTAGGGTGTAATTACAGGGGAAATATCCTTTGTGTAAACTGGTACACTTTCACTTTGTTTAATTTCAAATTAATTACCAGTGTCACTCCTGAGTTTCGTAATCAGTGCACAGTAGGTCATACAAAGCAATGTGAAACTTGTCTACAGGCAAGTTTCCAGTAATTGTGAATGAATAATTTAGCATTATTTACTTAGTTTTCTTGTTTTTTTCCCTGAGAATTTCCTGTTTCCCCCTTTATTAGCACCAAAATAACCAAGTTCTCTCCAGGAGATTTCCTTGGAAATTACAGACACTTAAAATTTAGCTTGACTGGAAAACTTCTGACTCCCTCGCTCATTAAATTTGACAAGATTTGAACATGTGGTATTGGTGCCATTACAAAGGAAATGATGTTTCCATTTTAACAAGTTATATAGTTTATCAGAAACTGTTCTTGTTCATGTTGGTGCTTTTTTTATAAACAGGAGGAAATCAGACCTGTATTTTCAATTATGATCAGCTGAGGAACACAAAAGTCTTTACTTTTCATCTTCAGTTAAACTTTGTCATTCTACGTATAAATATATCATCAAGCAAACAGTTTGGGCCGTTTAAAGCTCCTGAATCTTGTGTGTTGAAGTATTTTCTGCATAACATTAATGTTTCATGACTCAAAAAGCAAAGAGTCCAACTCTGAAAAAGGCATCTAATTTGCCAGTGGGTCTGTTTTGATCAGAGTTGATTGACAGCGGCCTGGCAACATAAACAGGCTGCGTACAAATGGTCATCACAATTTGACTCAGATGTTGCTGAACTTTTCTTCTGAGGACCATTAAATTCTTGTGTGCATGAGTAATCTTTTCAAAAACAGGGAAAACAGGCCTTTAGTTTCAGTAATCATCATCTTCTTTTCATCTGCAGTTAAACATCGTTATTATACATGAAACTACCAAAAAACTAAATCTACCTGAAATCGGATTTTAAAAAAACCCGCAGACTGAACCGTTGAGTGCTGTTGTTGTGTTCATAGATCTGTGGAGGCCAACAGACCGACCAGCCCCATCAGGACTCAGTCCATGTACAGGCCTACTCCACAGCGAAAGCCTCCACCCAAACCCTCTACAGCCAACATTTATAAGGTGAGTCCCCCTTCAATATGACTGTCACTGCATTTAACAAACAGCTCACACATGTTCCATATGTGTGTGTGTGAATATGTGTGTTTTATTGACGGCCCGTTTGATTAGATTCTTCAGTAATCGCACTCCATTAGAGCCCTTCGCTAACCTGCGACAGAGCCTCGGTTCAGAGTTGTCATGCTTCCAGGCCTGTTGACTAAACAAGACGACGGCATCCTGGGTAATTGATTCAGCCTCACTTTATCTGTCTCTCGAAGAAATATTAATTACGGTGCAGTTGCTGTCAGGATGCAAAGAAACTTTCATTGAGACTCAGGATGTTGTTATTCCAGCCCCTTTTATTATTTGTTTGTGATAAAAAAAGATTTATTTTTTTTGATGAGGAGACTGCACAGTTGATTGATTCAGGCGGGGGAGGAAAACAGGCTTTGATTTGTTTGTTGGAAATGATAAGCACAGAGGGAGATTACCTATCATTTGTATGTGCATGACAAACTAAAGCTCCATGCATTTGTATGCATGAGTGCGTGTATGTGTGTATGTGGATCCGATTTGTGTTTGTGTCTGTGCTCGCCTGTATCTGCAGCAACGGAATACAAACGTCATATCTAACATCATAATTGAGTGTAAAAGTTCATCCAGATTTTGTGTAGAAGTATTCAGTCCACCGGAGTGACTTTTTGGAACAGCCTGACCGTTCTTATTATGGTCACCACTTTGCTGATGTCCAGATGTCAGTCAGCATCACAGCAGCTCTCTTTGCATTATGTGTGTGTGTGTGTGTGTGTGTGTGTGTGTGTGTGTGTGTGTGTGTGTGTGTGTGTGTGTGTGTGTGTGCGTGTGTGTTGTACAGCAGCCAAATCCTTTCTGGCCATTTTAGGTGTTATTGGTTTGTTCTGGAGCGGAGGGCTAACAGCTGGTCAGGACATGTGGTCAGACTCTGGCTTTTACAATTTCACAACGTCATATCTAATAATGTTGTTTTTCCAGTTTTATGACTGGCTCTGACATCAGCTATTTCGCACTAATGAGAACTTCGTGACTGCAGCGCACTTTATGCCTCTACACCAGAATATCTCTGTACAAGACAAGGGCTGCAACTAATTATTTTATTTCTCTGCTAAAGTGTACATTATTTGCATTATGAATGGATCTGCGAGGTGTCAGAAAGTAGGGTTGAAATGGGCATCCTAAGTCCCCAGAGGCCAGTTTAAAAGCTTTAAATCAGAGGTCTTGACAAGTGCAAAATGTTTGGAAAAGCTATCAGGACCAGGACATGCATTAATCCATTTATGTAAAGCAACATTATGAAGAAATTGAGTGCAACACCACATCTGTAAGAATTTGTCAGATGCAGGCGCTAAATGCAAACAAACTCATTACATCATAACAATGTTACGTGTTGAACATAGCTGCTTCAGTTTCACGGCCCTGGTCTCGGTCATTCTGGTCCCCGGTCGCACCGTCACGGCTCACTGGAACGCTTGAATAGAGCAGAGTCATCGTTAATGTCATGAGTAACACCTGCTATTCCTGCTATGACAACTCAAAATGTCTGCTTTGACAAGGCTTATGTGCTGCTGCCATAACAGATGACACATAACTGCTGCCATTACTGTGAAAAACATCCTCTCATCCTCTTTTCAGCCTTCATTCCTGAGCGCGGAGCCTCTTCTCCCTCCACACAACTTCCACTCTCACAGCCTGCGTAGACTTCCCCTCTACCAGCCGCTGCACATCAGCCAGCCCATGCCGGTGTCCCTGAGCGTGGGTCAGCCCACCCTGCCTCGACTCCCAGCCCACCACCGGGTCCTGCCTGCCCACACCTCCATCTCACCGCCTCGAGTGCCACCTTTTCTCAGCCTGCCTCGCCAGCAGTCGTCGTACAGAGCGGACCAGGTCTGTTTGATGAAAACGTTGATTAATACTGTGTATCGCTCAGATCTCCACTTCATGTTGACACAAGAAACCATAAATTGTCCAGTGTGTAGCCTTTGCCTTGTCATACAGAGTCTTGGAATACTTTTAAATGGGAATTTATTTTTGTAGACCACAGCTTTAATGGACCGTGCACATAGCATAGGCCATTAAATCCAAGTTGTGTATATGTTACTGTACATTACTCCTGACCATTTTCTAAACCATATCACAGGTTTGCTGCATTGGTTTTCCACAACATATTCTAGGCACACATCCGTTTTATTTCATTTTTAACGTGAAGGTGTAAAAATAAACCCACGGAAACTTGAAACTTTCCAGAAACAAGTCGGAGAGAACATTCAGTTTTCTTTACCTTCTGTCAAAGTTACATGATTATTTGATTGCAGTGAAACGTTCATGGTGCGTTTTCAAGAGGAAATAGAAAACAAAAAGACCCACAAGCGTTCCCCTGTAATATTACTGTTGGTGCCACTGTTGTAATGACAGTTTTAGAAACCAGCCACAAGAGTAGCAGTTTGTCATGGAAACCCTGATCTCAGTGCAATGAAGAAGACAGAGTAAAACAACTGGCTGTATCAACATGTAGGCAGGTTTTGTTATTTTCTGATCTGCTGCTAAGGGGGAACTCGCATCAGCGGGGAACACTTTGACACAACGCCGGAGCGCCTTTGATTGAGTGAATGCCCGTCCGTTCACTCTTGCTCTTCACAGTGGCAGATGCATTTCCTTTGTACCATAATTTCGACCTTCATTTATCTTGAAAAATTCGAGCATAGTGGCAGACTGAATAGCACAGTGATGCCGAGGGAACCGATCTATATGTGGATTGTGGCCAGTTTAAGGACATGCTGGTAGCTTTGATCACATGAGGTGAAGTTTGCCGGAGGACTTTCAAATCCATGTCGGCTTTAAAAGATGAGACTGAATTTTCATTCTTGACTTGATAAAACAGATACTGACATCTCATACTGATATCTCACGTCTGGTTTTAAGATCTGTATCTGTATTTCCGTGACACTTAATTACTCAACTACTGATTCTAAGCTCAAGGATACTTCATGGAGCCATATGATGGATTTACTGATTTCTTAGATGTCACAGTTTCCTTTGACACACTGATGAAAAGCTTTAAAATCAGTCCCTGCTCACATGGCATTACCATTAATATAGTTTGAACAATATCTAAGGCAGAAGAAATGCTCACTGTGATGGATTACATACGTCAAGCAGATGCTAATTTCTCATGATTATCGTGACATACTGAAATTAACAGAAAGGGTTAGGGAATCAATCTGGAAACCTGCGCTACTCTTTAAAAATGCCCTGCAGCGATGTGAAATATATGCAAATTGTAGTTAATGATCTAAAACATGTACATCCACCTGTGTGGTCGTTTGTTAAAGGTTGCAGCGACGTGTTAGATACCGAGAGAACTCATTGCATTCCTGCGCTGCGGTCGGCTCGCTCGCCCACCTATCGACAGCGGAATTCAATCCGTCTCCCTCCCTTTGACCCAACTCCTGAGTAAGGCGCTGCTTTGTGCCGAGCCAGCAGTATTGGACGCAGTGGAGATAGTAAATCCATCTGTCCACTGGATTTGGTGGTGGATCCAAATCCTGATACGTTCCTGTACCCGCGCAGCACGGACAGTCCTGTTTGGATGTCGGCTGTCTGCGAGACACAGCAGGAGGCGCGGATATTTGACAGATGTGCGCCGCTTTGAAAACAGGAAGAGTTTAGCTTTGTGCTTTGGCACTTTGCGTCTGCTGGATGAAGATTATCACAAAATCACTGATGTAAAGCCAGAACATGAAGGAATTAGAGGGAGGAGCAAAGGGAGCCAATTTTTGTATTCGTCCAAGGTTAATCAATCATGTGAGCAGCAGCAGTGACAAATTTTACAGCCTTGGTTACTAGTTGCTTTTGAGACTAATAATTTACTTAAAAAACACATGATAAGCTTATAACACATTTTCACAGTTGTGTTGGAGGCTGGTAGTTTCTGTTTTTAGCGGATTCCATTTCTAAACCAACGTTAGCTGCTGTTTCTCTCTGTTAGCAGAGTGGAGAGAGGCCCTGAGATGAAGTACTCAGAAATGTGCGTGAATTCACATTCTTTATATTGTCGTGGAAAATCCGACGAGTCCTTCACAAAGAAATCCACAGTCCGACACATCAAACAGCTTAAACAAATCGTCTGTAGCCTTGTACAGGCAACTGAGAGGGACCAATAAAAAAGTGATAAATATGTAAATTGCAGCAAATTGTTGCATAGAGCCCCTGCAGGACTTTAACTTGTAATAGAGTACTTTTTTTTTCTACATTGGCAACCACCGTGCAGCAGAAACAACTGGCATCACATTCAGCATTGCAGCACATCACCCCTAATTGTTGTGAACGTGTGCCAACTAAAGATGCACTTTAGCTGAAAGGCCACTGTTTGCTTTATAAATAGGCTGCCCAGCGGCCTGCCAAAACAATGAAACCCTGCTACCTGCTAATATCTACCAGCTCATTTGGCTGTAATGAAACAGATGGAGCAAGTAGAGACGGCAAATGCAGTGTAGGTCAGAAACAGGAGAGAGCATTCTGTTGAGATTTAATAACAGGCCAGCGAGGACGTGCAGAACATCAATCCTGGGATAGAAGGTGTATTACAAGCTTATTGTAATACTTGACACAGCGTTCCCTGCTGTCTGTGCCAATATGTCTTATTTTAAAAGACTTTTTTCGCAGCCTAGCTTATGTCTGCGTGTCATTTAATGCCGAGGTGTTTCCAGGGGAATAAATCCTCCGCTGCGTTTACTACAATGAGGTGAGAAGAAAAAACAGTGTGGCAGCTGAGATTCTTCAGATATAGGAGAAACACCTATCAGATACCCACATAGTCAAATAAACGTGAAGCAAATCAGCTCAAATGCTGTTCAGGTGCTCAGAAAAGGCAGAGCCGAGCAGTAAAACTGTGCCTTTTCCCTAAATGTCATCTTTTTCTGGAACTCGGAAAAATTGCTTTGTTTTTGGCCAGACAGCCGCGCATTTTTCAGTTCCTCCGGTGGGTTTTGAAAGGTGCTTGTAAGCCCAAGGCTCATAGATCTTTCTCAAGCCACAGAGGACAGTGCAATCCTTCATTTTGAATTAAGACATGTGAACACCACCAAGGCTCCAGTTACAGTGTGAGGTTTTCTGCCAAGAGCGGCATTAGAATGCACATGGGTCCTGGATTATTCTTGCATTCGAGTGGATGCATCTGTCCATTTACATCTTAGTTTCCCTCCGTCGGAAAAACAGCCTCATTTTGTGTTTCTGGAGGAGTTATTTTTCGCTAAACTATCCATAACTTACACATGTTGGTTTGCTGGGAATTAATGTCTGCTTAAAGATCACAGTGGGTGGTAAACTGTATGTGAAAGTCAATGAAATGTTCTTTTAGTTTCACACAAATTCGTCTAATTGGATCACAGGAATCCCCCACCGAGTACATTTTATTACCCCCAAACTCTTGACAAGTAAGAACATCATCCACACGGGACTGTGGTGCAGATTCAGAGTAAAACAGACCTGCTGTGCCGTTAACGGAGCTCAGACTGATTAAAGCATCGTAACATTTCAACCTCTGTGGGGCACCTTGTGTTTTTAGCTGCATCTGGAGAGCTTTGGGCTGTTTTATGCTGCGAGTTTTGCACATTTTGACTTTGTAAAACCAATTAATTCCCAGTTAAGAGGGGACTACAGTGCTCCTTAGCTAATGAATATTATATGGCATTAATAAATTGGTTCTTTTGTTGTTTTATAACTCTTTACTCACCTCCAGAAGACGTTTATTATACTATAGTCTGACTTTTAATAAGGTTTTATCACTGTATTGCTTAATTTGTGACATCAGTGACTGTGTTTATGGAGCTGAAACTATTATTATTGATAACTTAATCTGCAAAAATGAAACTACAGTATTTTCATGAAAGTAAAATTCTCCTGTTCCAACTACTCAAATGTCAACGTTTTCTCTGTCTTACATGATAAATCAGTGCATATATTTGGTTTAGGACCAAACAATCGAGTGGAAGATACCTGATCAGGCGGCTGAAACTGAGACCAAAATGATGAATGGTTCGATCAAGTAAAGAAACAGCCAATAAATCAATGATGAAAATGTTGTTTATGTATTTCCCTCTTTTATTCCAACCTGCTACAACACGTAGCCTCCGAGGCCAAAAGAATGTAGAGACCAAAAAACACCTATGTGTGATTTTTGATCACTGATCTCTGGCTGAGGGGATTTGCTCCCATTCAAGACGATGAATGATGTTGGGCAGTAAGACGTTGCTCACAGTTGAAGTTTGAAGTCATCACAAAGCTGTTGGATGGGGTTGAGGTCGAGGCACTCTGGGTTCCTGAACATCGGTGTTAGAAAACCTAATCATTATGCACCTAGAACGACTTTACTGTCAGTGCACAGCAGTACAACAAAACATCGCACGTCCACTCGGTGTCACGTACAAACACAAGCGTTGTTTAACTGCAACTACCAGGATGTTTAGAACAAAACATCTTCAGCATTCCTCGTTAGCTGCCAATGAAAATCAATATTACACTAATATACCTGTTTACATGCACTCATGCTTTCTACAATAAACAAAGACAACCTCCATCTTTAATTTGTTTAATGGCCTTCTTGAAAAGGTCAGCGTTGGGATATTTGTGCATGTCGAAAACAAAACAAAAGAATTAGCTTCTCCTGGGGAAACGTGGTCTTTTCTTTAATGCTTACATCTCCACCTGGCAATGTTTCACAAAGTGCAGTAAACACCCTGATAGAGACTACGGACAGGTCGCCATTCTCGAATGTTCAACTAGTCTTTACATTAAACACATTTGAATAGTTTGTGCATCAATGGTTTTGTCTAAAAAAAAAACCTCTACTGGGGCTCCATCAAGTGTCGCACAAGTCTTAGTAGGAAAATGTTTGTTTCTGAATGAGGCCTAATCAGAATATCCAGTGGTAATATGCTGTTTACATGATTGAACTGTCATGAAATGTGGGTTTCCCCCAATCTGTTATATCAGATCTAATTTAATTGGAACCAAGTGGTCCAACCCATGAAACGCAGCCCTGAGCGACAAGGTGGGCAGGCGGTTATAAACACTCACAGGTTTGTAGCTGAGGCATAACGCTGTAACTGTGAATCCATGAATCTTCCATCTCTCCAGGTCTTATCCATGCATGATGTGGAAAACTTTATGTTCCTCTGTGTGCATACTACATGAAGTTTGTCCGTGTTCTCTCCTGACGGTGTGTGTTGTGGTGCTGGGGAGGTTTTGTGCGTGCACGTGTGTGTCTGCGATGGTAGGCGGGTTTGCTGGTAGCAGATGTTTATCGCTGCCTCGCCTCCTCGCTGTAGATTAGTAACACATGACGGCACCTCATTCAGATAACCTTCTACACTCACACAGCACCGCCACAGAGGTGGTGGAGCCGAGGAGGAGGAGGAGGAGGAGGAGGAGGGTTTGGGATTCATCTCATGTTAACTGTGTTGAGTTGAAAGACGATACTGATAACACAGTGCCCTCTAGTGAAATGTGTCTGCTTTTGTCTCCAGATAACTGCTAAAACAGATAATCCATGTTTAAAGGGAGGCAGGAGATGATTATTTGTCTCCAGAGACTAATAAAGTGGTGTTTAATCAGAATAATGTCAGGATATTTATTGTTTTTCAGTACCAACTTAGTACAGTGCTGATCTGCATTAGAAAATCAATCGACTCTAAAAAGATCCAGCATTTCTCAAGACGCTCATAAACCTTGATCGTCATCTCTGTGCACTGAATCTTAAGAAGTAGGACTGCAACGGCCGCTTTCATTCTCTTTAATCTTCAGATTACTTTCTCAATTAATCAACCTTTTGTTTGGTCTATAAAATGTCTTGGTTTGTCCACAAAGATTTTCAGTGTACTGTCAAAAAGGTGTAAAGAAAGCAGAATACATTTCAAATATATGAAGCTTGAGTAAGAGAATTTTTTACCTTTTTTAAAAAAAAAAATCACTCAAACTTAATAATCGATTCTCATAATAGTTTGATAGTTGATATCTAATCGATTAATAGATTTATCTTTGCTGCTTAAATACAAACACTTTCATCATCATCCTCCTTAACTTTATAGACTTGTGCATGTGCATGTTCGACCTGATGGACTGAACTTTTATTTTTCCTTCTTCAGGACTTTGACAAGCCCAGTCCACCCCAGAAACCGCTCCCCGCAGACCCTCTAGGCAGGAGCTCTCGGCTGGGTCACAGTGCCGGAGCAGCGGGGGGCCACATCCCCGGGAATGGACCTCTCCCCATACCCATCCCCACCGTACCCAGGCCCCCGCCCACCATCCCTTTACCCAGCAGGTCAGTGCAGCTTGACAGGGATCAGATCTTTGTATTACATTGTGGGCTTCATTCAGACATGACAGGGCCCCGATGGACACAGCCAGAACGCTTCAAGTGTTTTCAGTTCTGGCACAGATGGATTTCAAGTTAGTTTTCCATTGTGACCTTAATTAATTGCTCGCCTTAGGTAAACTTGCCTCGTCTTCACACAAGTGAATCACTTGATAAATGTCCTCATCCAGGTTATCATTTGTTTTGTGTCACTTTGGGAGTGCTGGTCTGATTACTCTTGTGCTTGTGTGACAGGTTTTTTTTTCTCACCAGTTTGCCAAACACCTTGAAGGAAAAGATCACTTTTAACTTCTGATGTTAGAAAAACCTCCTCAGCCATTTCAAATGTGCCAATTTACAGTGTTCCCTGAGTAACACACTTTAATTTTCTCTGTGCATAAGAGGGGAACTTTAAATGAAAGACATTTTACAATCTCTCTGTATTTAACCTTCTGCTGCTATAACCTTCACAAAGAAAGTGTTAAATACACTGCCTCAGTATGTCCATCAGACATGAGACTGAGATATTAGTTGCCATTAGATTAACCTACCAAGGTGTTACATATATGTAATAATAAGAATTCCAGTAACACTGCTTGAGGCTGCAGGGATTGTATAATAGCTTGTGGTGTTCTTATCATCACTGAATGTGCAGTATGTGTTATTTGTGTGGTGTGTTGCTTGTTTTTCATGCTGTTTTGTTATTATCTCCACTATGCAGGCAGCTATATGTGCACAGTGTCTGAGTCTAAGAAAGAATTCCCTACGGGGACAATAAAGTATATCATATGGTATCATATTGTATGGTATGTACTGTGCAGTATAACATTATTAACATGCTTCTGTTTACGTTTCAGACCTGTGCCGGTGTTGCCCTACAGACCACCAAAGACTCATAAAGACTGCTGAAGTTGGGACGTCACAGACGAGTTGATCTCTCGCCAACAGACAAGAGACTGTCTTGATTTTGCACTAATGACTGAGACTCTGTAAGACCTGTTGGACACTCGGAGGAATCGCAGAGTTTCTCGACGAAAGGGGGCTAACATCACACCTCGGTGCTACGCCTCTAAAAGGTGCTATGTTGTCCTCGCTCAGGTACCAATGAACTATTTATCTATTTAAGTATTTAACTTCGACGTTACCGGTTTGTGCACAGAGCACCACGATCAAGAGCGATTTTCCCCACGGAAAAGTTTAGAAAAGAAGGAATCACGGTGTCACTTTGGATGTTTCTTTTTTGCCGATTTTTATACTATTTTCTCAAATGAAATGCTGAAATGACATGATGTTTTTTATAACCAGTGAAGTTGCTTGAATAATTGAAGGGCAAGTTTCTTTTTTTTGTTTTTTTGGAAGAAAACGGAGATAAAGGGAAACGGAGCACAACTCAACAAGTTGTCAGTGTAGCTTGTGGGCCATGTGCAGCGTTATCTGTTCAGTTTTCATATTTTTATGATGTATGAATACCAAATACATCCTTTCTATTCACGTCGCCATGGTGCTACAGAGCAGATACTCATCAAATGTTTGTTTTTGCTGTTCAACACACGGACCCATCAAAGCCTCGGACCACACTACTTTTTATGGGATTATTCTGATCTGCTCATTTTACAGCCTCACAGTCGGTCTCCTTATTCCCTTATAAGTTCACTTTTGCTGCAAAGTACGAGCGGCAGAAGTACTTTTCACACATTTCAGACTGGCTCTGACACACTGCTCAGGGCATGTGTTGGACGCCCAACATGTTCTCCTGATGCTGGCAGGCGCTGTGGAGTCCCGACAGACTGATTGTGTTCCAGAGAATTACACCAACACCAAATAATTCAGCATTAGCTCTGGTGTTTGTATGTTTAACATTTACGCTCACTTTGTCCCCGAGTGTGCGAGCCAAGAGGAATGACTTCAGCGCCGCGAGCTTTCCAAATCTCCTCCTCGACTGTGTCCAACAAGATGTTTTACCGTATCTGTCCCGTCTTCATAACATTCCATTTAGATTCTGTATGGTTGTGTTATTCCTGAACTCTTGAGATTATTCACGCATTCACAGCATCATTCATTAGATCCAGAGCTCGGCGTTGCACTTTGGGTCAGGCCGTGTCCCTGGTGTTGTTTGTTGTTAACTTGCTGTAGGGATTGAAACTTTACAGCGTCGTTCTTTTTTCCTGTATCACTTTCGGATAATTGCATTTTCTATTTGCAGAATGACTGAAGTGTGTAAAGCCCTGCATACATGTGCGAGCAACACTTTTCTCTTGTTTTGGAAGACGTGCTCGACAGTCAGAGTGTCTGCTCTCTCCGCTGGAAGATATTTGTCAGTGCTGTGTCGATTAACTGTTAACTGTTGACGCCATTTGTAAATCCCAAATGTAACGTGTTTATTTGCATAACTGTAACATGTTTAAACACCCCTGTAATGTGTAAATATTGTATGTCAGTTATCATTTTCTCTTCCTTTTTTTTTGTCTTCCTTTTATTTTTTTTACATTGCACAGTAATATAAGAACTGCTTTGAGGCCGCCGCGAACGTGATGTTAAAGCTTTCAACGTGTAACCTTTAGGCCAGAGACAAATGTTTGAGGAAAAACATTTAAACTGAGAGATTTTATTGATGAAATCAGAGCCAAATAAAAGTTCCTTTATGACTGTTTACAACAAGTTGTTTTTATTTCATTCTCACTTTGATTTATAACCACGAGCGGCTGTTAAAGAGATACATGAGGGTTCGTGAGGATATTCACCATTTGATGAACATGAACTTTGATCATTGGGAATGTTTTTACATGGAAACAACTCCTTCTGTCAGAGAAGAACAAATGTGACTTTTGGGAAGACGCGTGGCTCGTCCTTTCAGACAAAGTGATGCTGAGTGTCTGAAAATGACAGAAAAGTACTTCAGACGTGTGCGTCAGCTTCCTGGTGACTCGCTGTGTGAAACTGTGCCTCCAATCTTTGACCTTTTCCTTTTCGATGGTCCTCTCTGCCTTCTTCAGTCTGCTGCTGCAGCCTGTCGTGGTTTGTTCAACACTGCCACCTGCCAGAGAACGATGGTCATTACAATAACCCAAGTGGTTCCCTCCATCCCTCCAGTTTGTTATTATCAGCTCCCCATCAAATTGAATTAACTTTAGATCATCACTGAGAAAGATTACTGTGTAACTCTATCACAGGGTCAAATTTGGTTGCATTTATTCATTTTTGAGGTGAATTTGAGGTGAGATTTCTCCACATTGCTGCAGTGAGATGTAACCAAATGTGCTCCTGTGATGGAGTGAGACATCAGGAAGAAGATGGATTGATAATAAATAAGTAACCTATGAGGGCGTTAGTTTGGTGAACGGTCAAAGTCAGAATAACATATAGATCTTTTGACTTGGTTTTGACCATAAAATCAAAACTCAATAACAAGATTTTCTGGATTTCATGCATGATAGAAGATGATATTTGGAGTTACCGACCGCAACAACTATTAACAACCAAGAAACATCAATAAAATAAAAGCCCACCCCCATAAAGCCCCTTAAAAAACATGAGAAACAAACACAGCAGACTCCGTACAGAGCCCAGAGAGGGTTTTATCGTCTGATAAACGATTGGTAAAATAAAACTTACACCTGATTAAACATGAGGAAAATGTTCTTCATCTTCATAAATAAACAGGCTGTATGTATCTTCCAGGACCTTCACTTCACTCCAGGACCATGATCACCATGTTTACTGTAGTTCAGACGCGAAGAAAAATCAGACAGTGGCTCACTTTGAAAGAATAAGACAGAATATGTGTTACCAAAGAGCATTTTTATTTTCATATGTGTGTTTTTTTTTGTTTTTTTTTTCTTAGATACGAGTCTACCATTGTAAATCTGTTGGACCCTGCTGGAGGCTGAAAGTAGAACACAGCAGACTTTTGTTCTAACCTCTCAGTTTTACAGGTCTTCATGTTCTGGCGCCGCTCTTCAGTTCTTGGCTGCAGGAATAAATTAGTGGTTTGTCGACAGCCGAGATAAACAGTTTCTAAATTGCTAAATGAAACCACAGTTGATAGATAAATGCATTTTACACTATGACACTGTGTACAGCTTGAGGCCTTTTGTGTGAGAGCCAGTTCTCATTGTAAACACCAGACTGCCCATCTATCTCTGTTCTCACAACAGTGTGTGTGTGTGTGTGTGTGTGTGTGAGAGAGAGAGAGAGAGAGAGAGAGAGAGAGAGTGTGTGTGTGTGTGTGTGTGTGTGTGAGAGAGAGAGAGAGAGAGAGTGTGTGTGTGTGTGTGTGTGTGTGTGTGTGAGAGAGAGAGAGAGAGAGAGTGTGTGTGTGTGTGTGTGTCATCTGTTGATGACCGCACTTCTATGGGATTAGTGGCCACATGACAACACTGGGCTGGCCGCCTAGTGAGCCTTTCATTTGGCTTCACTTGCAGCGGCGGTGGTGTGTGTGTGTGTGTGTGAGAGAGAGAGAGAGTGTGTGTGTGTGCTGTCCAACAGCTTACTGAGAGCTGGAGATCTCCAAACTTCACTTCTGCGGACGTGTAAATGAAGTCTGAACCGGACGGACTGGCAGCTCGATGGCGGAGGACATCAGCAGTTTAGCTGCAGAGGACTGTTCGCCCTGTTGTTCAGACGCTTTGAGTCCAGGAGACAAAGAGTATGATGACATTCTGGAGCTCAATCAGTTTGATGGACTGCCTTATTCCTCCAGGTTTTACAAACTGCTGAGAGAAAGGGAAGAGCTGCCAGTGTGGACAGCGAAGAGTGATTTTATGGACACTTTGGCCGAGGGACAGTTTGTTGTTGTCAGTGGCTCTGCTAAAACTGGGAGGAGTTCTCAAGTGAGTACTGTTTGGCACTCGACACATCTTTCAGATTGCACCACACTTCGAGATGATCGAGCCGTCTCTCGCTCTCAGCTCGCTCTGCTGTGACGTGGACGAACCTACCTGACTCTTTGTTTTGAAACAGATTCCCCAGTGGTGTGCCGAGTTCTGCCTGTCAGTCCACTTCCAGCACGGCACGGTGGTCTGCACGCAGATCCACGCTCAGCAGGCGGTCGATCTCACCTTGAGAGTGGCCGACGAGATGGACGTCAACATTGGCCACGAGGTCGGGTACAGCATCCCCCTGGAAACGTGTGGCACCAGTGACACAGTCCTCAGGTACGCTGACGACGCTGCAGTGTTCCTCTATCCGGTTCTTTCCTTTTCCCGGGGTTACAATGAAGCATGCTCCTGACACACACAGCTCAGTCACCCCCTCCTCTTTCTCTTGCTCTCAAGAGAGAAAGAGAGAGTGAACAAAAGGCTTGTGGGGGCTCTTTTCAGGGGCTCCTCCACAGCTGCCCGGCTCCCCATCTGCCCATATGTCACACTCCCTCATGTGTGTCCCTCATAAGTCAGCTGGGGAACAAAGACACTCAGCACATTGAGGGGAGGGAGAGAAGATAAACAGGCAGGCGCCAAGTACGCGAGGATCCACTCCCCGGTCTAATTATGAGAGTAAATTACACTAATGGGGGCAAAGCTGACTTGTAGAAAAGTGCCTTTCATTAAGGTGCCATTCTGAGGTATTTTAAATGGACGTCCTGAATATATTGCTTCACTTTTGCAGCCTAAAGAAAGAAATCTAAGGATTTATTTGAGCCATTATGAGTGTGAGTACAGTGTCCCCCCCCCTTCCTCACCGCAGGTACTGCACAGACGACATGCTCCTCAGAGAGATGATGTCAGACCCTTTGCTGGAGCGCTACGGCGTTGTCGTCGTGGACCAGGCCCACCAGAGGACCGTGGCCACCGATGTGCTCCAGGGTCTGCTGAAGGACGTCGCCCTGCAGAGGCCGGAGCTCCGCGTGGTCCTCCTCACAGCTGTTGAACCCGAGCCCAAACAGCTGGCACACTTCACCGGGTCAGCGGCGCCTCTGATTCGCCTGCAGAGCCCGGCGGCAGGGGAGGTGGTGCACAGCAGCACAGGAGACGGCTACTTCTGCTCAGCTCTCCGCCTGGTGCTGGAGATCCACCACTCTGAGGAGGGAGGAGACGTGGTTGTGTTCCTGGTGACGACGCAGGTAAGAAGGAGGACATTCACACCTCATGACTGTTAAAATCTGAAATATGTCTTCCTCTGACTTTCTTTTTCTATCCCTCTCTACCAGGAGATCGATCTGGCCCATGACATCCTGTGTCATGAGAGGCACAGCCTACCTCCTGGTCTGGGTGAGCTCCTGCCTGTAGCTGTGCACCCCGGCCAGCCTGGGAGTCTACCAGTCCTGGGGGAGGAGGAGGAGACGAGCCGGACCCGCAGAGTGTTCCTCACATCGAGCCCGAACGAGGACTTCTTCTGGGCCGTCGGCTCGATAAGCTTCGTCATTGACGCCGGGCTGGAGAAGAGATACGTAAGTGTTCGTGTGTCTGCTGGTTGGTTGGTTTGTCAGCAGGGTGTCACAAAAAAACTAGTGAACAAAACAAAAACAGGAAACTCAACAGTCAAACTGAAACACAGGGAATAAAAGTGATAAATAAAGCAATAAGTAAGCAATAAATACCAAAATAGAAAAGAACAAAAGCAATAAGGGATGATGAGAAGAGATAAAAAAAGATTATGAGCCGTAAAAGGAATAAAGATTAGAAATAACAAACAAAAGCAGTAAAAAGAGGACGGTAAGAAAAATGAAAAAAAGACCAGAAGGGAGGAACAGATGAAAAGACTACAAGCAGTAAAAGGTATAAAAGATGAAAGTTCAGTTGAAATGGACGACTTCACATAAAAACAAGCCTATAAAAGTGGGTTTTAAGAAGTGATTTAAAAGAAGAATAGAATAGAATAGACCCCATTAACTTGGTGCAGAAACCGAATAAAACAGTGTGAGTTGGTGCATTTTATGACATTGTTGGTTAATTTCTCAGGTGCATTCAGGTGGCTGCTCTCTGTGAGTCAGAACAGAAGAGGACTGGTGGAGGTGGAGTTCTGCTGAGTGTTGGTCCAGTTCTAATAAGTGTTGAAACATTAGAAGGTTGAGTCTCAGGATCATAAATCATTTTGCTGCTGGTGTAAAAACCCACCAGAAGTGGGCGTGGTCACTTTAAACTTTATGTCATTATATATTGTTCACTACAAGAATCATGTCGCAGTCCAGTCTTATCATTAAATATCTGTTGTAGAGATGAGATTATATTTCTAGTAGATCTGTGTGAATGCTTAATTAAATGTCATGATATTTAATCAGCAGTGGATGAAGTATTCAGATACTTTACATGAGTAACAGTGATACCAGAAACTACTTCAGTGGTTCCAAGTGTCTTTGAGGGCGGTTCTAATTAATTATGTATGATTATTTTGTTCACTTTCTCTAACAAAACAAAAGTAAAAATCTTATCGTGAAAACATTTTAGAACCACTGAACTACATACTGTTGGGTAGTTTAATTAGTTTTTTATGTTTTGTCAGTTCAGCAGTGTCGCACTAACTTACATATATTTAGTGGATGAAGAAGTTTTGTGTCTGCCTGTGAAATGTTATGAAGCTGGAGCGTTATGCACTAATTGTACTACATCACACTGATGCCGTTGCAGGTTTACAACCCCAGGATCAGAACTAACTCGGTCATCATTCAGCCGATCAGCACAGGTCAAGCCAGGAGCCGCAGACAGCTGGCAGGTCCAACAGGTGACAAGCTGAACTGGTAATATCAGTGTTAAATGTTCCTCGCTGCTGTCCTGTCTGATCCAGATCTTCGTGTCCCTGCAGGTAAGTGTTTCTGTCTGTACCCTGAGGACCGGCAGCTTCCTGCGGACACACGGCCACACATCGTGGAGTCCGACATCACGTCCACTGTGCTCTTCCTGAGGAGGATGGAGATCGCCGGACTGCGTCACTGCGCCTTCATGGACAGGCCAGGTGAGGTTTTCTCATGAAGGGACGAAATAAACACGGAGGATGTGTTTGTGGCAGTTTGCTTTGTGCTCACTGATAATCAGATGAATTTGGGGTTCAGTCGGTCCGACCTCTTTTGTTCCAGCAGACAGGAACTTTTTTTTTTTTTTTGGTGTTTGTTTTATTGGGGGGCAGTGAGCCGTGCCTCAGCAGAACTGACAGCTCCTGTTCTGCAAGCATCCTTTTTAGAGCTGACCTGCTTCCATGTGCTTTTGTTCCCCCCGGATTTATTCACCCCCACTAACACAACACACACACACACACACTCTGAGCCTCCCATTAGTTGATTAGAGCATTATCATAGTGGTGGTGTGTGGGAGTCTCTTTGTTCCATCGTGACGCTCATCCAAAAACACGGTTGTTGCGAAAACAGAGAGAGAAAATCTAATTTGTACCATGAAAGACTTTTCATTTTGCATAGTGATGCTCGGCAGATGTTGCTGACGATTATAAAATTTTAATCTAATGCTGGCTCTTTAGCCCGAGCGTGCCCACCAGGGTGCCAGTGTACTGCAGAGGGATTGTCCCAGTGGGTCAGCGCTTTGGATTACAGTTTGGACGGCATGAAAACTGAAAAAATAATCCGTAACAGTTTAAGTCAAAGTATGTTTGTATGTAATTAATAATCCCCTAGTTCAAATACTAGACAGTTGTAGAGACATGGATCTCTTGAGGGATTTAGTTTCCTAGTTTTCACCCAATTTTGTAAACACAGATTTAATTTTGTTTAATGTATAATCCAAAACCCCCTCCAACCCAGATCCTGAAGGTCTGATGCAGGCTTTGGAGGAGCTGGACTACCTGGCAGCTTTGGATAACGATGGCAACCTGTCTGAGATGGGCATCATCATGTCTGAGTTCCCCCTGGAGCCCCAGATGGCCAAAACTCTGCTCGCCTCCTGTGAGTTCGACTGTGTCAGCGAGGTGGTCATCATAGCCGCCATGCTAACAGGTAACAAAGGCTGGTCTGGCGTATGAAACAGATAAATTAATGCCGAATACGTGTGCAGAAATATGTTTTCTAAGTTGTAAATGTCGTTTTTTAGCACCAGCTTGCTTCACGGTTCCCTCCGTGGACCTGAGGCCGGAAGCGACGCAGTGCCACGTGAAGTTCCAGCACCCTGAGGGAGACCACTTCACACTAATCAACATCTACAAGGCCTTTAAACAGTGCCAGCAGGACCCACGTGAGTTTAGAGAGCATCACCTGCATGGAAACACACAAACACCCTGGTGATAAGAGAAGAAAGAAGAAAAAAATCTCTGATTAGTGTGATACTTGTGAGAAATATACTTCACCGACTGCTATCTCTGTGTCTTCATCACTAATTCTGCCTTTATTAATCCTCTCATTGGCTGCTTCCTTTCCCCTTGTCAGACTGTGATGTGGAGAAGTGGTGTCAGGATTTCTACCTGAGCCACGCCGCCCTGCTGATGGCCGACGCTCTCCGCGCCGAGCTCACCGACACCCTGAAGAGGATCGAGCTTCCCGTCTCGGTGCCCGCCTTCGGCTCCCGGAGCAACACCCTCAGCATCAAGAGAGCCCTGCTGGCAGGTTTCTTCATGCAGGTCAGAAAACACAACTGCCTCAAAACACGATTATTCATCAACATCAACAGCTTACACAGCTGACACAGTCCTCATTTTCTTCTTTATTTCTTCATTTTTACTGTTACACAGGAGTTAAGAAACCAGAAAATATTCACATTTATTATTTTTCTTGAGAAATAACTCAAAAATGACTCATTAATTGACAGTTAAGCTTCTTTTAGCATGTTCATATTTAACCATTGTGTGTGCTGGCCCTTAATAAATCTTGAAATGTGTTGAATTCAATTTTATTCACGTTAGACAACATTAAAAAATCTTGAATTTGAATTTGTGAGGTTTTAACTGCCTAAAAAGCTTTTATCTAATTTAATTTATCCATCTTTTAATTTCTTTTTGTCACAACTTTTTAAACCTGCCATGGAACCCGATACTTTCTTTTTTACTTTATACTCACACTTACCTGTTGGCAAAGTGTAGATGAACCTAACTCACTCTAATAATCATATTCCTACATCAAAACCATCTCCACACTATGTGCCTTGAATAAGAAACATGTGATATGTCCAAACCAGTGTTAAATCTGGTTAAAAATTATCCTGAAGGTCTTAAAAAGGATTACATTTAAGTGTTCAATACCTGTAGGCACAGTGTTTTACTGCTATAAATGTATCAAATGTCAAACTACAAATTTTTCCAAGCCCATTTTCTTCAAATATTTTAGCCTTTTCAAGTTTTGGCCTTTCGTTTTACTGTCAGAGGAATTACTGTACATAAGCATTTTGTGTTTGGATTATTTTGTCTTGGCGTATTTCAAAGCGCTCTCTTGGGTTAGTGACTCCAGAGCCCTCCATCTGGCTGTGGCTGTGATTTCCCTCAGGTGGCGCGGGATGTGGACGGATCAGGGAACTACTTCATTCTGACCCACAAGCACGTGGCACAGATCCATCCTCAGTCTGCCTACGGAGCCAAGAGCCCCAAGCTGGGCCTGCCAGAGTGGGTGCTGTACCATGAGCACTCCTTCGCTGAGGACAACTGCCTCCGCACCGTGACCCCCATAACTCCGGAGCAGTGAGTTAAATTATACACTTGTGTTGCATTTACATAACTCACTAGACTTGAGTCTCCTGTAGCTTTAAAAGAAGCCATTAGACCACCCTCGTATCTTTGAAGAAGCTTAAAAGTAATCAGGCAGACACATTCCCCTTGCCTTTTGGAGCAGATGTAAAGCCCCAGTTCAGCAGAGACTAGTCGTGCTGGTTGTGAGGGGAGGTATCATAATCCTGTTGGCGAGTATCAGCTGGTTGGAGGGGGGGATTATGGATTGAACAGATCCCCGTGAATGTGCAGCTGCGGCTTAATGGAGGAAGAGAAAGCCGTGCAGTTTTTGTCATGCTCGCTTGGGTCCCACATCCTGAAATGCGTGACTCCGCTTAATGCAGTTCAAATATTTGAGGTGCAGATATTGTTAAGTCCTTCGAATTGAAAACAAGTTTGCCACTGAAAATTTAATTCGCACCTCTACACTCCACGCAGCAGGAATGATTTTTTTGCTGAAATTGTTTGTTGAGTGTGTTCTGCTAACAACATCGTCCCCTCCCTCTGCCAGGTTCATTCAGATGGCGCCACAGTATTTTTTCTTCAATCTACCACCAAGTGAGAGCAAAGACTTGCTCCAAAACATTTTGAACCATGAAGCCTCTCAGTACCAAGAGGAGAAACCCCCAACCTCCCAAGAGGAGCCCCAGGAGGAGCAGACTAATGACCGCTGTGTCCTGCAGTGACTGACTGGCCCACTGGGAACTGTGATGGAGAGGAAATCACCAGTAGGAGTTTTTTGCACAGAGGCACTTCGTCTGGATAGTTGTATTATTGATCACATCATTTCATTTCCTGTCATCTGTGCCTGTTATCCCTTCTTTTTGTCACCATTACTACGTCCTGTATTTATCTTTGAATAGTTGTACAAAGTGCACTGTTGTTTGAAATAAAAACATGAAGTGATCTTCTCTTGATTTTCAGTGTCTGATTTTTATAGTTGTATTTAATCTTCCCAATTTACCAGAATAATCTTGTTATTAGATTGTTTAGAATAATTAACTTGGCCACGGAGGCTGTGTTGGTGGGTGGGTTGAAATGTTTGTTGGTTGGTTGAATGGTTCATTGGTTGGACTGTTGGGTTTTTGTGCAGGTAGACGGTTTGTTGGTTGGTTGGATGGATGGATGGATGGACGGCTGGTTGGATGGTTCATTGGTTGGATGATTGGTTGGACAGCTGGTTAGCTGGAGCGTCTGTTGGTTGGCTGGTTGGTCTGCCACCCAGCAGATCCACAAAGGACAACTGTACATTTGCTGACATGTGCTTGAAGTTATAAAAGTCATTTGCTGCCATATTGATTCTTCATGCAGTAAAAAAAAATTGTGATGGTGCATAAGACAGGACACTGCTGGGTCCCATTTTGGGGCTTATAATTTCATGGTACTGGATCAGTGAATATTCGATACCCGATCCACGATTTTAAGCAGCATCAGAGGCATTTCCAATACTGTAATCATATCAGAGTGTGACAGAGCATCTAAAGAAACACAGCCTAAAATTTAAAAACTTTTTTATTTTCATGTCACAGCAAACCATGCTGATATAAACTCACATGTATACATACAGCAATGTGGACAAACTAGCCTCTGAGTTTGCATTGAATGTTGCCAAACTATTGCACGCAGCTGTTTCGGAAAGCAAGTAACGCGTTAAAAGCTTATTTTAACATGTCAGCCCTCAATCACACTTCAACTTTATTCACAGCATTATTGGTATTATTGAATATCAAAAACACCAATTATATATTGAGATTAACTGTTTTCCAAGCATGTACTCAATGACTTATCTCAGCCCCTATGTGTAGACATCATGTGACTGTACCAGACGTGTTTCTTTTGCCGCATGTTTGTACAAAAATTAGGATGTTCGGGTGATGTTTGGTACAGTCAACAACAAATACCTACACATAGGAGCTTTACATATGAGCAAGAACTGTGTAAGAAATAAGAAAATTAAATAATATTTTCTGAATTTACAAGTCTTTTCACAAAAATGTACAATTCAAAACCTATGATGCAAATGCTAGAAAAAGAAGGATTCATTTTAAAGGCGCAGGAGGTGAAATTAGCTTTAAAACTGTAATTCAGAGTAAGACAGTGTTGCCTGAGCATGTGCCTGTTGATAATGGGTCTATAAATCACTGTTTCCTGTAAGTGTTTTTCAGAAGACAAGTGTCAAGTCTTCTCCAGGTGTTCGGCACGGTGTCTTCAATGTCCTCCTTGCTGCGCCATTATCAAGAACGCGTACCTGTGTCATCACTTCCTGTCTCTGGGGTCAGCTGCTGCAGGAGCTCCATGTGGAGTTTGACCCGGCTGAGAAGAGGTGCATTTTTCTCAGCGCGCAGCAGCTTGGAGTACACATTCTTATAGGTCTTCAACACCTCCTCATCCTTATTGCTGTAAAACCAAAAAAACAAATGTAAAGGAAAATAGAACTCTGAAAGTTTAGGATAATAGCTTAACACACTTCGATCTTCAATGGCTTTAGAATCTTGCTCACCTTGGTTTCCGTTTCATCGTGGTCATCAGTTTGATCAGCTGCAGCAGCAGGAAAGAGAAACTCGGCTCAAATACGCCAATTAACTTCATTACTTCCTGGAGATTCAGTCCTGAGGTGGGCCCACTGGCCACGTCAAGAGACTCTACTGATTCAGCAGGTTCTGTTTCCCTCAACTGCAGGACAAGGAGTGAAAGGAAAACAGGGTTGTACGTTAGGCAAAGCTTTACAAAGACGAGTAAGTGCAAGAAAGCCTTCTCATCTTCTACTCTGAGACTTACCTCCTCCAGCAGCTCGTTGTGAATCATCTGGAAAGCATGGCGAGTTTCTGTCATGATCTCTATCGCTCCAGTCAGGCTCTTTAGCTTAGCCGCGCTGCTGCTCTGACCTGCGGAAACACGATATGAAACATTACTTTAAGAGGCTGTGGATAGAAATGATCTTATGTTCTCAGATTCCTCAAACAAAACCAAACATCACATCGTTCAGCATGATGAACTCACTCACCTGCCATAGTAAACTCGGCAAAGGCCACCCTCTCCAGCAGCGTGCGGAGCAGCTCGCAGGGGGCATCTTTGAGGCTGAGGAACAAACAGACAGCCTTGCTGTAGTGGAGTTCTGCCAGGCTCCGATGCTGCTTCCTCAAGTGTTCATCCCCCACCTGTCACACAATTAGAGCCAAGAACACAGACATCCTTCAGTGCGTATTATACCGCTTTAAGTCCCTTTTTCTTTACAGAAAATCAGACATTTTTATTTTGGCTTCAATGGAAAAAAAAGGCAAGCTAAGACTGACAAAAAATAAATCAATTTATAGATGAAAGAAAAATACATTTTAAAAATACAATATTGAAGACCAGAAGAAATGACTGCATGCGCATTTAAATTATAAATATTATTTTACATGGTTTCCCACCTGGTTGCGGAAGCAGCTGTGGTACATGGAGGCCAGGCGGTGGTGGATGGTGGCAGCTCTGTACTGGTAGAGCGGCTGACGAGCCGACTCAGTCTGCAGGTCACAGTACTTCAGGGACTTCATCATGGCCTCGGTTACCTCCCGCTCGATCTGGGAAAAAACACATAGACGGAGGAATTTTGCGTTTGATCTCATGCTGAGGTGTTACTGGTCATCATGATTGTGTTTTGGCTGACATAAATGAATCATCAAATTAAGTCTGTATAAAGTAAAGTAAAATATTTCACTATTATGTGTCCAATCTACCTGCTCCTGAGCCTTCCTGGATAATGGAGCATAGTCCTGCAGAAGCGTAGCCAGGGTGAAATAGGTAGTGGACAGCTCCCAGTTCACGCTGTCCCACACTGCCGTGTGGCTCTCTCTGCTCTCCAGTGATCTCATAGCCCGCAAGTAGTAGTCTATGGCCTGGTGTTAAAATCAGATGAAACAGATGAGATGTTACAAGATGAATAACAATGTAGTGGGTAGATAACTTAAGCGAAATTTAAGTCAAGTGTTTGACATGGCACCTTGTTGTAGTAGAGGGCCTCCTCAGGTGAGAACTCCCCTCTGCTCTGGTCGGCTGACATGGCACAGTGAGCCTGAGCACAGATTCTCATTAACCTGCCAGTATTGCACAGCAGCAGGGCTGTGTTGGTCCTGTCCCCAATGGCTTCAAAGTCCTTCATGCCTTTCTCAAAGAAGGCAAAACTCTTCTTCCACATCTCTTGCTCTGCTACAGACACCGACTTCTTCACTAGAAGGAGAGAGAGCCAGTTAGATCCACGGCAACATTCGAAGTCAAGTCGAATGGCAGGTTAAAACATTTTTAGAAGTAGAATGAAGAAATACATTTCCCTATTTCTGCTGTAATTCTCTTAATCTGATGTCTATCAACCCAGCATACCTTCTTTTTCAGTCTGCATGGCTGCAGACTGGTTCATGTAGTACACTCCCATCTCATTGCGGATGTTTCCGAGCCTTTTGAGCACCTGCGTCAGCTGATCTGGGCCATGATCTTTCAGAGCCTCTGAGTCGAGTAGTTCATATGCTGCCTCGTAGCACTTATTGCTAACAAAGAGTGTGTACTCTGGGTCCGTTGCCAGGTCTGTTGCCATGTTGAAAGCTAGACAAGATTTGACAAATAAGTTAAACAATTGCTGAGAACAACTTGAAAAGGAAATATATTATAGGACATTTTTTGGTAACGTGAGCAAGGAAATGGACACTCATTTCAACACCTGAAGCAAGAAAGCCATCTACAGTGTACTTTTAGATATGTATGGCCGTCTCTCTTTACTGACTGACCCTGGCAGCTGCTCTCCCTGTGCAGGCTGTGCAGGATCTCCTGGTCCTCTTTGGTCTGGTAGCTGTATTCCTCCAGGTAAGCTGCTCTGTTGTTGGCATTCTGGGCCAACATCAGCTGGATGTCCCCACAGAGAGACAGGCACTGACTGTGAAACAGCAGCACCTGCGGGTGCAGTGTACCGCTCACCGAACAGTAGGCATCTGGAAGAAACCAAAGAAGAAGAGGTGAGAAATAAATGTGTAACTATTTGAACAATCTAATTCATTTGTTTTTTATTTTCACTATGTATTCTGTTTTATCTTTTCTTTATTTTACATATAACATAAGTAATGTGTACAGCTGGATAAAATATTTTGTTGCAGTATTTTTATTAACTTCACAACAACTACTTCAGGTAAGGCCTGATAGTCGCAGCTCCTCACGGCTGCCCTTGCTCACCCGCACATGCCCAGCATTGCGAGCTGACTGACAAGAATGAATTAAATCCTGACATTTTTCCATGTAACAGTAAAATAACCTTACCATAACTCTGCAGAGAGAGCTTGATGTAGCGCAAAGCTCTTCCGTACTTCAGCAGGTTAGTGGCTGCATCAGACAGGACGTAGTACGCCTTCGAGGCTTTGAGGAAGAGCTGCAGCTTCATGCGGTGCTGCCATGAGCCGGGGATCATCCCCGAGCGTGTTGGATACTTCTTGTCCATCTGTAATGGCCCCGCTGGTGGGACAGGGTGGAAAATGTTTGTCTCACAGTGTTTGCCATAATGCTTACCTATTTCCTGTTTTATTATGCTGCATTATAGTAATCAGCCTTTGATAGAAGGAGACTGACCTCTTTCAAGAAGAAGAGAGATGCCCGTCTCAGCAGCACAGGCTCCATTCGCACTTCTGTCCTCATATTTAAGAGGAATAGGCGTGTTCGGGTCTGCAGCTGGGAGATCACTCTCCTTCTTTATGGTGCCATCCACTGCCTTCAACCCCTGTGTGATGTATATAACAGCAAATATCAATACATTATGTGAGAGATATCATGTTATTGTGCACAATGAACATAAATATTAGTCAGAAACACACCTTAAGTACGTAGCTCAGGACGTGTCTGCATTTCTCCTCCTTGTCTTGAGAGACAGGGAAAGCACAACTGGGCTGCAGTGATTAGAAAAGTGCAGGTTATTCTTTGGTGTTTATGAGCAACATATTTATCTATACATGCCACACAGTTCCCTGATGTCTGTCTGTGTAGAGGAAGAACATCTAGAGAGGCACTCACTCTGATCTGGTGAGTGGATTTGTATTTCTCCGGGACCGACAGCTCCCCTACAGAGCGGATCACAGCCACAGCTTTACTATCATCCTGTGAGCTGTAGGAGTTCTCATCACTGTCCTCTGTCAGCTCTTCTTCCTCCTCCTCCTCCTCCTCCTCCTCCTCCTCTTCCTCCTCCCTGTCTTCGTCGCTATAGCTGTCCTCCGAGCCGCCGGCCCGAAGCGACTCCCCTCCGTCTTCTTGAGGAGGCTCGTCGAGCTGGAACAGCTCTGACAGCATGTAGTGGGCTGAGGCGATGATCTGAACAGACGGGAGATGGAGGAGATCAGGAGAACATCAGGAGGAGTCAGGTTCAATCACATTTAAACTATGGCTTTTGAGATTTAGTCAAGTGGTTTCACATTTTACTTCCCTGCTGTCTAAGTACAGATTGAATATACGACTCCGGAAAATGCAATTTCTTTTTTAAATCCATGCTTACCTGCGGATGCCTCTCCTCATCCAGAAGTTTGACACAGTTTAAGAGCAGAGTCCTGATTGTGCCGTAGTGCTTTCTGTTTTGCCTCGCCTTCAGCATCAAGTTGCTGGCAACTCTGCACCAACAAACAAGATAGATAATAATTAATTTGCACACTTTGAGGACGAGTTGAAGAAAAGCAATTTAGCTTATTTTGTGATCTTTTAAAGGGTATCTGACTGAACCTGTAGTCTATATTACTATAGATTCTGGCTTAACCAAATATTTGAAGCTAATATAAACACGTTACTGGTGAGGGATGCAAGTCTTAAGCAATTTATTCAATCAAGCTGCCTTAACAATCAATTATTATTGAATTACAAATAATATGTGAAATATGTTGGAGGTTATTTTTTCCGTCTCATCAGCCCTGAAATTCAGTTCCTCAAATGTAAAGATTCTCCTGGTTTTCAAAAGTGTACCTGCTCTCCTGAGTCTGTCTCACATACTCACTTGTATAGCAGCACAGCCACAGGAAGAGTGAAGGGATTCTGACATTTCTCTTCTTCAGCCTCCTCACACAGAGTAGTAAGATCATAAAGCTTCACAATGTCACTCCCACTCGCTGTGGATTCAAGAAATAACATGGGAAACCTTCAAGACAGACAAACGCACAGCACAGTGTAGTACAGTACAGACTTACTACAAAAGAAGAATAAAGAATTCCTGTTCACTCAGCTCCCACCTTTGAAGAGCCAGTAGGTGTGACCCTCTTTGGTGCAGTTGGATTTGAGGAAGGAGAGGACGTTTTGGGCGATGTCTTTCACCACCCTCGTGGAGAAAGTCGAGTTCTCCAGGTGAGGGATGTCCTCTGTTTTTATCATCTCGTATTTCTGCATGAAAAACCATGAAGGGAAAAATGACAATTACATTTGTTACCACATTTTCAATAAACAGCCTAAATTGTGTGATTAAAAAAAAAACACATTAACTGCCATATAAGAAAAAAAAGTTTCCATAGAGTAACTATGGAAACATCAAACAGCTGATAATAACACTGGTCTTCAGCCCACAGCCAGCAGTGATTTACCTGAACAATGCCATTGACGTGAAAGCACATGACAAGCTCCGGGACGTTACACATCAGATTGTCAAGCCAGTAGTCCATACCTGTCAGAATGTTGATTGGTTTATTGTTGTCCCTGGAGAACACAGTGAGAACATTAGACGTTAGATTAAGTAAGAATAATAAAGTTGATGAGATAAAAGCATCCAAAAATACATGTCTGCTTCGCTTCCTCAGGTTAGATAAACTAAATTAAATACTGACCTGCCAAAAAAAAATATTGTTACCATCAATAATCACTGTGCTTACTCCCCCGTTTGTCGCCCAATTATTTTCTAGGACATTATGTGCATGTTGCTGACACAGACATCTAAAATAACACCCCAAAACAAGGAAAGAGAACCACTAAATCTAACACAATTAAAATTACATGATTAAATTATCATTCTCTAAATCGAAGTTCATTTCAGACACCGGAGGGAAAGCAAATAGTTTAAAATTCCAACCTGAGTCTCAGACTGACGGCAGGATAGCGACCACCTCCAAAAATAGGCATGTTGGACCCAACCAACATGTGGATATCCTCAAACGTCCACATGATGTTTCGCACAAAGTCGTTTCGTAAACCCTGTCAAGCAAATCACATCAACTAATATTTTAAAGGTGTATGAAGGTCATCATTTTTTTGTCAAAATAAAACACATCATAATATAAAACAACAGAAAAGCACAATGTAATAAAACAAAGTAACCACAAAACAAATAATTCCAAATAATAAAACCACAACTGACAACAAGAATGACAACAGTATCCACGTTATGTCTGTACTATTTACATGTGTAATGTCTGACAGTAAACTGTTCCACATTTCCAACACCCTGTTCATGACAGCACACTGTCTTTCATTATTCAACATAAGCTATGGACTACAGTATTACGCCATTAACAAAATATAAAAAGTTGTATTACCTGACTGTTCTCGCCTTCGTTGAACAGCATGGGGAGGTTTTGCTCTTTGGGTACAGATGTCACCTGGCCCAGAGCAAACTGGCTGTCGATACTTTCCTACACATTTAAAAGTAGCAATACGGTCAGTGAAAGCGTTCTAAACAAAACTCTCACAAACGTGAGTTTAGCTATCACCCTAGAACTGATTCTAATTTAAACTGACATATTTCATGTATTAAACACAGAAAGTTGTGAGTAGCTAGCCCACACAGAACTCATGTTTGACTCCTAATCAAGAAGACAGCCAAGGTGCTCTACCTGTTTTGGTGCATCTGCTTCTTCTGCATCAGACGATGCACTGGTGAAGGCAGTGGGCCATGAAGTATTGAACTCCTCTGCTCCATTTTCTTCCTCCCCTTCATCCAGGTTGTCTGATACAGGCTCTGCAGCACCGTCACCATTTATACTGGTGGAGACAAAGAACTTGTTCTGGGATAAGGCCAGAAAAAAAATGCTCCTTTGTTTCAATAGTTCTAGCAATGCTAAGCTCTCACCTGTAGTAGAGGAACTTTGACAGGATAGCTTTCTGATACCAGTGCTCTTTACTCTTCTTTTTCCTCTGCCACTTCTGATCTATTAGCCGCTGGTAAAACTCTTTCAGCCATGTCCAATCTCCTGTCTACAACACACATAGCAGGGAGAAAACAATCACCTTAACAGCATTCAAATGTACTGCCATGGGGAAAAAATGGGGGAGGGGGAATCTGGGATTAAGTAAAATAAATGTTTGAAATAAGTCTTGCTGCACCTGAGAGGATCTCATGAAGAGCTCTTGAATGTCCAGGTCATCTAATAACAATGTCCTCCCAACGCGGTGAACGGCCATACTGACATGGGACTTGCTGTAGGGAATTTTCAAAAGCTTCTTGATGTTCTGAATGTGACAGGAAACAATGTTAATGCCGGGTGCACTTGCATGTTAAAGACAGAAAACTAAGCTCTGCCACAGCTGCACAAACCTCCGAGTCTGACACCACGTCAACATCATCCCCGATGCAGTCGATGAAATCGTACGCCATGCCAAAACTAGAGAAGAAGAAAAGAAACTTAATCACTACAGGGTGTTTGCAAATCATGATAAGGATTAGGGTCAAACTAATTAAAGATTTGACAATATTCACTGGAAAAGAAAGGGCTTCTGCAGATGAATCACTGTCTGTGATTTAGCCACTGATAGCCCCAAAATAAACACAACATATTGAGGATTATTTCAGCGATGCAGAGAAGTTTTCCAGTGCTTCTTGTTAGGGGTATCTTTGCTTTATTATATATAGTTCTGTTTTAAATATAGTTTTGTGCCATTGGCAATATGTAGAATACGTTGAGTCCAACACACAATCTGCCTAATATGGTTAGACAGTGAGTACCAATCACTCTTCACAAGTGCATTTAGACAAACAGCAGATGGCATCTGCCTCGCAGGTTTCTGCAATCAAGCAGTGCAATGAACAAGACTTTGACTTGTGTCGTCTCACAGCAAAACATATTCACAAGATCTCAATCTGTCATCTGTAGAGGTGTGATGGAAGATCCTGCATCAACAGAGGGTAATCAGGAGTTGGGAGCCAACACAAAATTGAAGCCTATTAATATTAATTGCTGATATTCCAGCCTTGCATGGACAATAAAGTTCTAAAGTTACACACAGTTGCACTGGATTTCTGTTGAATATTAGGCTAACATTACTTTAACATGCTGCAGAAGGGAGGCAAAACACACAGGGTTTTGAAAGCAAACCAAATGTTGGCTTTTATGAACTAACTGGGAAACACAAACTGTTGGTAAAATCTGCTTCACAACGATGATGAACCATGTTAGCCGTTTCCACCCCGAGCTGTACATCTGCAGCCATAGAGAATGCAGCCAGCGCAGCAACAAAATGTAACTTCCAGGACAAAAACACTCTGGGTTGGTGTATGACCTGAGCTGCCAACCCAAATCACCAGTATTTAAAGATCTGATGGTGAGACTGAACAATTGATTATCTTTCTAAACTCAGTTACATTTTTGTTGCCTTAAGCTAAAACTACATCTACAACACATCCTCTACAAAGGCCAACAAAGTTTTATACTAAAGCAACAAATGTCAGTTGTTTTAACAGTATTTCTCTGGATATTATACCTGGAAAAAGGCTTGCTCTTGCTGCTGGACCCTAATATAGTGGTACCAGCGGTGCCCAGCTGGGGGTTTTCTCTCAGCCAGTTGGCAGGAGGCAGCTTCAGGTCCGTCTTCTCCTGCAGGAGGGCGTAGCTGGTAGGAGGTGGGGCGGCAGAGTACTTCACCACAGCACGGCTCTTTATTTCACTGGTGCCTGCACATACTGCAGGATCCTTCATGATAATGAAGTAAAACATCAATAGGTGTGTCAGTTACTATGACCAAGAATCACTGACTAAAGATAGACCGATTCTCAGGGTCAACATTCAGCGTTTTCCAAGTAGCGGCATCTGTGATTTTTCTGTCAGATTGCAGATAAAATAAACTACTTTGTCTCTGAGAGTCCAGCCTGCAACAATTTCTGAATGGTTAAATATCACAATTAACAGCCAATAAACACTGAATAAATTAAATCTGCAAAGTAACTATTGACAAATATCGCTCCTAAATATCAGTTTTCAGTCTCCTTCATTTCTAATAATCTGTATCAGCCACCAAAAGGCCATATCGGTCGACTCTTATCACTGACTGAGGTCTAGTCCCTCTACATGGACCTTCAGTTTGGAAACAACTCATGTTTAGTATCTACAGCTGGGAGTGTCTGGTGAGTCTGTAAATAGATTAGCCACTGCAGCTGGAGGACAGGAAGACATATGGGCTATCATTTCACACTGTAAATGAGCAGGCACACAGTGACAGCCAGTGTAATAGATCCTCCTTGTTGTCAGCGTAGTAACTTACATGTCTGCTGTTCTCTCCCGTGCAGGTAGGGCCACTGACTTCCTCCATATCGAAGGGGAGCCCGGGCTCCCCGTCCCCAGCTGATGCGCTCATACTGGACAACACGGCTGTTCAAACCAGCTCACACTGGCGACCTCTTGACAACTTCACAACCTATCCATAGCTCTGACAACTCGCACACAATCTATACATTAGCTAGAGAACGAGCGAGACGACTCAAACCTGTCAATAAAGTTAGAGATGCCCCTAGTCTGCTAGCTTGAGAGGCTAGCTCCTCAAAAGAGCAACGCTCACTCGAGGAACTGTGAAAAAAAGAAGTGTAGGTTAGTTTCACCACACGGTTGTTACATTAAAGCGAAACGACACTCACACGAGAGGCCGTTTTTGGTTCGTTAAGCTTAGTAACGTGAATGTTTAGCCCTTATGTGTGTAGTTAAACGACCCTGCAGCCTCTCCTCTGTCTCTCTCCCTCTGCTGCCAACCTGACAATCTGTTGTTGTCAGTGCACACGCGAGCAGCAGGCGGACAACAACTTCCGGTTTTGTGTAAGAGAAAAAAAACTCCAGCACTGCTCTTTTTGTTATTTCGACGGCCAGAATTAGAAAAAAATATATGCAAGAAACATTTTAATATTTTTTAACGTAGAATTTAAGCGCGTCACTCCTAATTTCCTTCAGCTAAAACGACTTATTGAGAAAAAACGAATGAACCGGAAGTACTTTCCCCTCTATTGGATCATCTTTCTAGAACAGTTGAGCACATTCGGTGGTATTTTATTTTGAAATCCAAGCGTATAAACTTAATACATGTTGTTAACATTTTGGAAAGGGTGTTTTCTTTCCTTTAAATTGTCTATAATACTCAGTGTGTATTACAGACAGACAGCTAAAACTGATGTTTTTATTTTGTACCATTAAATATCATTAAAAAATGTTGTCATCCCCAGGTTTTCATTTCATTATGTTTTTGTATTTTTGTATTTATTTATTTATTTATTTTTACAATATTGTGTCCTATAGAGGTTCATTTATTCTTATTCATTATATAATAATATTCATTCATTTATTTTACCTGCCTACAGCTTTCAGGTGGATACAATGGAGTGCACGTTGTATATTATATTATATTATATTATATTATATTATATTATATTATATTATATTATATCAGTGGGGAGGGGATTAGATAATGGTCGGACATATGTCGCAGGCGGGTGTCAGGCAGCTGACTGATCAGGGAGGAGCTGTGAGTCCTGGCTGCAGCTCGTACAGTTCATTTTAGTGCTGATGGCAGCGGTGTGACAGTCAACTCAACCTCGTCAAAAACAACCAGAAGGAACAGAAAACACAGCAAACGGGCCGCTTTAAGACATTCACTGTAGACAAACAGGAGTTTACAACGATGGGGAGCTGGAAGAATCACGTTCGCGGTCGACTTCAGCAGAGAGACCTGGCAGAGAAAGTTCCGTTCCTCGGCGTCTTCTCCAGCTGTGAGCGTAATTTTCTTATTTCAGAGTTTTTAATGAAGATGTTCACACTCTGAAATACTTCTGGCTGTTTTCCTTCAGTGTCTCAACTAGAGGAACGTTTTGAAGTTCGCGAACAGTTTCTGGATGATGTTCAGACAAAAAGGTGAGAATTTGTATTGACTCGATTTGGATGCACAAAAACTTAACATCAGTTTAGGTTTTTTGTTTGTTTGTTTTTTTAAATGTGTTTAAATATGTACACGTTTTTTTTTCATTCCTAGATTAGAACGAGGTGGAGTTGAAGTTGGTAAAAACACCAGACTACTTCAGCTCCAGCTGAGAGAGAATGAACACCTGGCAGAGAAGGTGAATCCAGTGAAAAGCACCACAGCATCAGTCTCTGTTCTAAGACAAGCTTTCAGAGTTGAAACAGCAGAACATCAGAAAACAGAACTAGATGTGCCTTTTACTTTGTAAAATCACAGCAAGTGAAATAAACTTAAGTAGTCTTCTTTTGTTGTGAAGGCGATGACCTCTGACCTCATGAGATCCTCCCATTAAACACAGTTAAATCAGTTCATGTTTTGCTTTTTGTCTCATCAGCTGTCTCAGACCGTCTCTGACCTGACCACCGTCCTCTATCTGAAGGAGGCTGAACTGCAGTACTGGCAGTCCCGGTAAGTCAGTCCAACAACCATCAGCGTGTACTATACTTCATCCATACTTAACAAAATTGAGTATAATCTTTTGAGATTTTAGAAGAACAACGACAGCAAGTTCTGAGTTTGTTTTATTACTTCATTAATATTGTAAATGTTTGGATGACTTGTCCAAAACTACGTAGTGCCCCTTTAATGCGTCACAACAATAATCATCAAATAAACATTATTCTGTGTAATGAGTGCTTTTACTTTTGGTAACTCAAGTTTATTTTGATGCTAATACATTAATTGAATGCATGGCTTTAAATGGTAACGATGGATGTCTGTACTCTGGTAGAGCTGCTTTTACTCAAGTACGACATCTGAGTTCTTCCTCCACCTCTGCTGCATATGACAGTTTATCATCACAGGGCCACGAATCATCCACTGTGCTTGTGGCATCTACTGAAAGGCCCTGATGAAGATGCATAAATCCAGTTTATGCCACTTGTTACCCAAAATCCAACATCTAAAGGTGTTTGAAGTAGCAATACCCCGAGCCAATCAAAGCCCTTAAATCACCATTTCATTACTTGGCTGTTTCAGGGTGTCCCACTACCGTCAAGAGGCACTTACTCTGGCTAAAGGGAGCAACACCCTGAAGGCAACACTCTCGGAGTTTGAGTACACTGTAGAGTGTCAGACCAAAGAGTTGGCAGCACTGCGTGCCGAGCAGAAAGGACTGAAGGAAGCATCAGCAGAAGCTTTAAGAGAGAAAGAAGAACTCCTGCAACGATGGATGGGGGAGAAGAGCGAGGAGGCGGACCGGTTGAACAAGTACAACGACATGCAGGAAAGGTGAGAGAAGTTGAGCAGTACGATTCCTGTACAACTTAAATCCTGAAAATGAGAATTTAACTGCATTCTTTAAGATCTGCGAGTCGTCGTTGATTACAGCTTTTTACCAGGTGGCAACGTTTGGCCAAGCAGCTGAAGAAGCACCTCCGGAAGGAAAGGGGTGAAGATGTTCCCATGGTGACGGGTTCTTCTTCAGAGTAAGAGTCCACCTTCTCTTCAAGATATCGGTGCATAATCAGTAGACACAAACAAACTGCTAAATTATTTCAATTCTGCACACACCTAGTAGGCACCGAGAGCCTTGATCGAGACGAAGTGATGAGGTCAGAGCAAAGAGAGCTTCTGATTGGTGAATTGATGAAGAGATCAAGAAAGCGCTAATGACACTAATGAAGGCAGATTGGATGAGGCTGCACTAAACTTGTGACTACAATATTTCTAAATCCCTTAGCTACTGCTTTTCATCAGGACCCTAAAATCAATTCTCTACAGAAGGACTGAATGATAACCTGTGTAACCTAAAATATGTTCTTTAACCTATTCATCATGCTCGTGTTGTCCTCAGGGATCAATAAAACCTCAGAGATACACTGGGGACATTCAGACCACAACTGTGTCTGAGCTGCGGCAACAGTGTAATATTCCCACGGGACCCTGAACACATCACTCATCAGCAGCAGCAGGATTAACTCGCATGTGACCTCAGAACAATGAACAGAAAGAGACCGCTTACAACTGGAAGTGTTGTGAGAAATGGTTTCTGTATCTCTTGTAGTTTTTTTCTTTTATTTGCCTGAAATATCAGATTGTCTAAATACAAAATTGTTTTGTTTTTTTTACTTCGTTAGAGTGCCTGATTTAAACAACATTATGTAACTTTTCAAACCTCAGATAACACGTTCAGAGTAGTTTGGGTCTTGTAACAGGGTGAATAGTGTCACTTGTTTTTGCACTATGTAACTCCTTCAGTGAGAGTCTAGGATCACAGCGTTACATGTTTACTTAAACATACAAGTTTTCAACACTTGATATTGTTATGATGAGTTTTGTTTGTATTTACCACGGTGGTGTCACACTCAGAGACTGTAGTGGGAAACCAAACTGCATGTGTATATGAGAAGAATTCAATAACCCTTACAGCTAACTTTTGAAAAACATTTTAAATATTTTGAAAAAGTCAAATATCTTAATATGATGGAAAAACAAACTATCCCAAATTAATGTGTTACTCACACTTCATAGTAACCATCATTGATAAATGGTAAATTCACCAGCAAGTATTTATTGATGATGGGCATTATAGTGCGTTAGCTGTTATTGTATAGAAGTGTGTGTATGGTGTCAAAAGAAATAAAGTTATTTATGTGCTGATTTGTCACTCTGTAATTTATGAGAGAAACTTTCCTAGATTGAAGTAATTCTCAAACATTTGACCTCAGTTTAATGTTAGCGTACTACAACAATCTTACATCAGTTGAATTGCCGAGCTCCTGCACAAATACTGTGTGGATAAATTGTCCCTGTTAAAAAGAAAAGGCAGGAAAATCTCACAATGTATATATTTTTTTTAAAAAGTCTTGATATTTTATATTTGCCAAAAAATATTTTTTATGTTTTTTCTTTTGTTTGATTTAAATCATAACCATTTCTACCTTTCACTGTCAGAAGTCCTGTTCCACATCTCCACAGCGAGCTAAGATCAAATTTCAACTTGTTTGTTTGCTGCACGTTTCCACGGTCACCAGTGTTTGAATTAGTTTGGTAGTTAAGTTGGACTTGTGTTGGTGAAACCTCTCAGTGGACTTGACATCTCAAAATGACAAAAGGTGGAAAGAGGCAATTTTCTTCAATGAGAAATGGTGGCAAATGGGTAAGAATTTCTTAATTCCATCACATAATCGGATCATTACCGATCATAATATTCCAACCTGGCCGTCTGATTGGCTTTTCTTTTATTTTCCTCTCAGTTTGCTCATCCTGTGTCACCAGAAAATGAAATGAGGACTCGTGAGACTTGTACAAGCACCGGGATCATGCTGACTCAGGTTAAATCAGCGCCACGGCAGGCATTCAACTTCGAGCGCTATCCTAAATGGAAAAGTCAGCAGGTGTGTATTAATAGTAGATTATAGCGTTTGACATTGGTTCTTTTATTACACAGTACACTCATAGCCAGGGCACTTCTTTATCAAAGCACTCCTGCAAAGAAAGAAACGGCCTTCATACGATGACTCTCCACTGTGTTCACTGGTATTAGACGACACTCCGTCCTCTCAGTGTGAGTTTCTTTGTGTCTTCACAGGAAGTCAGAGACTTTCCATTATCAGAACATGACAACAAGCATTCCTTAAAAGACAGCATCACTCTCTTTACTCATGTGAGTATGAAGAGAAATCCAGCACATTGTGAAATGTTCAGATCCATCAGCACTTTGCTCCATACTCCATTACTTTTCAGGGTGTGGGACGCAGGAAGTGTCCTGATGACCGCAGCCAGCTGATCACCAACTTCTGCCTCTGCCATGACGGAGCTCACAACGGCCCTGAAGAGTCCAGGAGGAACATCTCGGTCTCCCAGACTGATTTCATGGAGAGGCAAGCTGTTGACGCTCCAACCAGCAACAGACGGTTCCCACGCAACCACCAGCAGAAGTCCGCAGACGCGGCGTTGGCACAGAAAGGAGAGCGATTCATGTGGTTCGGGCGACATGACTCTCACCCCTTGGAGTCCTTGGAAGTGCTGGCAGCGGCAAACCACTCGGCACCTTCAAGCCATAAGACGCTCCTTAAATTAAGGCGCTAGGGCATCAGTGGGAGGACATAATAAGGAGAGGGTCAGGTGAACTTTTCAAGCTGTCAAACAAAGCACTGAAGTAGAAAAATAAAATAATTTATCTCGTTTTAAGAACTCTGCACCCTTAAAACTGGTTTAATTCCACAACATTTCCATTTAAACCACTTGAAGTACCAACATTATATGATGACTTGATTACATTTAAGTGAACATGACAATATAATTTTGAGGACTCATTAAGCTGGATTCAGCTGTATCTAGATATACTTTTACACACTTCTATACATGTTTGAACTTTTCTTTCAGGTATGTTATTATTATTATTAATATTATATTTAAAGGGGCACCAGATATTTGGCATTACACTTTTGTTGTGTCGGCAAGTGTTGGACTCATGGAAGACCCTGGTTGCTGACATGTCATGCTGACAAAAGGCTAAAAGCCAAAAAAAGAGAAAAGTTTGATAAAGCAAAAACGGAGCAGCAGAGTGTTGGTCAGTATATTCTCAATGTGTAGTATATTAAATGTACGTAAATAGTTCTCCTGAAATAATTTCGGTGTGCATACAGTATCACAGATTTCAAATTATTTGCTCTGCTTCGACTCGATCAGACTCATAAGAGGATTCTTTTAAAGTATCAGAATCGCAGAGGAACCAGCGGTTTATTTCATGTCTTCCTCTCTTTTGTTAAAACCTGCTGCCTGCATTGCCCGCGACACCAATCACTGACAACGCAGAGATTCCATTGTGTTAGACTAGTAGTGACTAAGTTACTTGAGGTCACTTGAGGTAATTTATCAGACTTCCTTCAGCTTCTTTCGGAGCTTTGTAGATAATGTAAGCATCCCGACACAATCCGGAATAGTAGTGATTTTATTTACATCGGGATTCCCTAAAGGAGCCTTGTGAAGACTTTTTATAGTTCACAGTTCTGCCAGCAGAGGGCAGCAGGTGTGCATGTGTTCACACTTGGCCCGATGAGCCAGTGAGTTGTTCCGCAGCCAAGTTGTGTGAGAAATGTAAGCACTAAAAACCCTCTATGTGGTGTGCATGTTCTGAAGGAAATGCAGAGGGGAGAAAATAATTAGAAAAAAACAAAAAAACAATCCGGCTATTTTTTGTTCAATGCATATCAACATGAAGACATTAAATTAGAGCATGTGAAATAAATTAAGCTTGATTTGAGTCATAATGCATGGGTTTGTTTCACCCCTGGGGATGAAAGGGAAGGATACGTGTGTGTGTGTGTGTGTGTGTGCCGCCCATACAAGAGAAGAGAAAGCGTGGGAGTGAATAACAGAGAGCAGCACTGCTCTGAGAAAAGCACTTAAGAGAAGAGTCTCCCCTGACCACTCTCTCCAATAGCTGATGTTTTCTCCAGAGCACATTCTGACCAGCTGCTTTCTTTTCTTAAAGTACCCACCGGGGAGATGTTTTTTTTTTTCCCTTTTTTTTTCTCACAAGTGTTTCTTTCAGCCTTAGTAATTAGCTGATCCGCATGCAGCGCCGGTGACCTTGTAGGAGTTTGTTTCACTTTTTTTTAAAAAGGTGACATACATCTCTGAGTTTTTATATATAGCAAGAGACAGAAAAGCTGCGAGACATCCATCTGGAGCTGTCACCCCCTTTGTGATTTCACTTTGAGATTGCTTCGCACATTGTTGCCTGCAGGTGCACGACTGACACTGAGCTGCAGGGCGACTGGCTTGTAATGGCCATACCTTTTGATAACACAGGAACAAAGCAGGTGCTCCAGTTTAACCCTTTGTTGGAGGCTGCTATGCATGTTTTCTTTGTCTGCCCTTTTTCAGGACATGCAGTTGTGGTGACAGGAGGTGATTATTAATGAAAAACACCTGTGCTTGTGTTTGACAGTTGTGTTCTGTCTGGTCTCGCCCTGGGTTGTCTGCCACCTCGGTCCCCTGTGGGTGCAAGCTTTGCAGACTACACTTTCCTCTGGACTTGCCACAACTTGAGCAACTCCTCCGCACCGACACTCCATAATCAGAAACACTCATTAGCTCTGTCAGAATCTCACTGAGGCTTTTAATACTTCACAGGGGAGCGAGGGAGCACGCTGAAGTGGTGTGTCAATCACGGCGCAGCACTGCACGGCGCCATGTTGGGGCGAGATGTACGCGTGTTCCATCATGCAGAGGCAAAAACACGCAAGTATATGTAAATACAGTTACTTGGTGGAATATCAAAACCTGCTCCCAAGGACAAAAGACACATCTCAGTAAACAAGCATTCAACCACCAAAGCCCTGCACTTCATGAATATTAAATCAGACACTTTGAATCCTACCTCTTTGGTGTTAGGAGGCCCTAGTCTGGATTCTTACCATTTGCTGTGATTTATTCGCAGGTGCATGTGTCTCTTTGATGTGTTGAGTTGAGAGGTTTTGCACCTGTTAGAGGGAGAGAAAAAAAATGCTTTGAAAACAAGAGGTGGATTTGCCAGACAGTCAAAATGACAGCAACAGAAGGAAGATTTGTGTTGCCATGCTACATTGTATGTGTAATTCCATGTGTGTGTGTGTGTGTGTGTGTGTGTGTGTGTGTGTGTGTTTCTAAGTGTGTTTTCTTTTAAAAAAAAAGGCTGCTGTGCTGTTTTGACATACCCTGTTGTGTGCACAGCAAATTCACTTTTTGTCAAACAAAATAGACTTTTTTTCTCTTCCTCTTTCTCACACACACGTCAGTCTTGACGTTATGGACTTGTGCGTCTTTGCGTATTTTTTTGTCCATTACCTATTCATTAAAGAAGTGACTTGAAAAGAGAGTTGCCATGGAGACGCTGCCGTTAAATCACATATATCAAAGATTTTTTTTCCCTCTGTTTATTCTTTTGCCAATTATAAGTAATGTCTAGCCCCCCCCGATTTTTTTTTTTTTTAGATTTTCCTTCCCTCTCTTCTTATATCTTTTTTAATAAGGTGTCAAAGCTCACAGTATGACTTTTACTCATGTTTTCATCTTGCATCCTGTCCAAAATAGCGACTGCAAAGTTAAAAACTGGCCTCCAAGTTGACTCCCTTGGCTTGGTTTAACTACCAAAACCAAAAGTCTCCGTCCAATCTCCTGTCAGTCATTCCACTTGCAGAACATACAATGCCCTGGCACTTTGTTTCTTTCTTTGTTTGTTTGTTTGTTTCTTTCTTTCTTTCTGAGTTTCTTTCATTCTTTCTTCAGGCAGCCAGTTGGTTAGTGTCCCCTGGCAGCCTCGTGGTCCTTGTCCCAGTAATGGTCAGGGGGCCCTCCAGAGTCTGAGGGTGGTGATAAAGGTGACTGGCTATCTCATTTCCACAGGGGACAAGATAACATCCTGAGAACATTCCCATCACTCGAGGAGTTTGCTCAGAGCAGATAAGAGCTCCCGCGCTATAGCTCAGCTCGGAAGCTCTGTGGGTGTGTATTTGTGTGTCTTTGGACTGTACATGTGTGTTTAAATGGCGGTACTCCCGGGCCCGCTTCCCTTGGTGCAGCTGCGAGGTCCGCCGAGCTGGGCACCGAGCAGCGCTGCAGAAACACTGCCTCAGATGATCAGACCTATCCTCGTGCTAAATCACATTCCACCCTGTATTTTTTTAAAACCTCCGACACAGTGTGCATGCTAATTTGTGTGTAGGTGGTGAGTATAATTACATTAGGCTGGTTGTAAACAAAGACCTACAAGCTGCAGTCTGTTCAAGTATCCCACCCAGGAGAGAACAAGAAAATAGTTTCTACAAGGATGAATTTATCATGCACAGTTTATATGAAGGAAAATGGTGTGTCAGTTTGAAAACATAACTGTTAGGCATGTGATTGAAAGGGACATTTGTGCTAAATGTCATATTCAGAAGCAGAACCTTTTGGATTCCTTCTCTCGTGTTGGGTTTTGTTAAACATTTCGAGTGAGAGGCAACAATGCGGAGACGACCTCGAGGCGATGAGTGCGGACACCTCTGTGCTCGGCTCAGAAAACAGGCTTTTTTGGCTCAGTTTGGCTCGCCACATTTGTACAATATTACCAAGTATTTCATCACCACTTACAAGGCTCCACCTCTTACTTTCATCTAGTGTGCTCCTTCACAACCTCGGCATCGCAGCATTTTAATCTCATTAGGCAAAATGGATAAATCCATCCCCAATTTGGGGATCAGGAGCCGGACCACACACCCCACAGAATCTGCTCTTTTACACCAACTCTGCTACTTGACCCAGAGGCATGTGCACAGGGGGAGTACGGGTGCTGAGGGGGCTGCAGCACCCTACAGAAAAAGACATTACATGATCCGTCAATTGATCGTCTGCATGATATAAAAACTGATGATTCTTTCCTATTCTCTGTCTTTAAGTTAATGAAGTGCATAAAGTAGTTTGCTTCTCTCATCTATATCGACCATATTCACACAGCAGCCATGTGACCCCTGACATCACACTCAGGGTGGGAAGCTCCAATGCTAGGCTAATGTTACGCTGCTTTTTCCTAGATTGCAAGTCATTTAAATGTAGTTGTCATTTCATCACTTCCTAATTGCAACTGAAAAGATAAATGGCTAGTAAAAAACATAAATAGCATAGCATAAAACGACCTCCTTGCTAACATTAATTTTTGATTACATCCAGTGCATTTTGCTCCCAGGATTGAATGAATTTGACCAATATGTGCATCCATATTTTAGAATTCATGCTTTTCCGATGTATCATAAAATACTATCAGAAGGTAATATTAGCTAGGAAGTGGTCTAATGCTGACGTTGTCTTACAGAAGCTCAAGTTATGTAATCTGTTGTTTTACATACAATACAGCCCAGGGTTCCTTTGGATTTTCCTTTGTCAAATGTCCTGTTTATAGGCCTCGCAATCTGGAACACATTAGCAAGATATTTGAGCTTCCCACGCTGAGCATAATTTCAGAGGAAAATGACCACCACACATGAATGTGTCCTATGAAACGCCTGTTTTTTTACACAAAGAAAGAAAATTGTTAAATTGTATTTGTTTTCTCAAGATCAAGAGTTGTTTATGTCATTATCACTGAAAATAAATGTGGTTTACTCGAGATAACGAGATAATTAATCAGGAGAAAGGGACTTAACATTCACAGTGGTGGACCTTTACATACACACATTAATTAATTAATAATGGATTCTCCTTGATCTGACATTTTCCACTTAAATCACAGCTCTACTTGTTAGGTTTGTCATGTACGTATGCTGGCATGGTGCTGCTGATCTAATAGATATTAAGATGCAGGGATTAAGAGAGAGCATCTTTTGTTTTCTTGTGATAATGTGTCTCATTATTTTGAGGTGACAAAGCTCGTTTTTAATTAAAATGAAAATTAATCTTGTTATCAAAGGAAAACGGAGGAAATAATATGTTTGACCGATGACTGCGGGTGTTGAGCACCATATACTACAACGTCATTACACAGACTGACTTCTCAGCACCACCAACTATGACTAACCTCCATCGTACCTGTCCAAAAGAATTTGTCTTTCAGGAGGAACCTCATGGAAAATGTGTCAACAAGTGAAGAGACAAGTGCAACAGAAACGAAGTGACACTTCAGGCAATTTATGCCTCAATTCTGTTACCTTCTGTCGGCATTTTCTGCACTTGCAGTGGAGAGGCTACTGTTGTTTTCATGTGTGACTGTACGACTTACTGCTTTCAGCTCCATTACATCCCATATCTACAGTTTATACGGTCAGCCTTGAAAGCTTTAACATCTCAGAGAAACATTCAGTTTTTTTTTTTTTTTTTTATTTTTTATTTCCTGCTGCAGGAGGAAGCAAAAACATCCTGAGACCTAACAACAATTCTAATTAACTGTTTTTTCACACTTATTCTCCAGTCAAAGGGGGTAAATATGCCTCATTTGCATTCTGTTGGAGGCATAAATATAAGCCAATGAATGTCTTTTAAAGGCTGCTCTGAAAGTGTCAGAGGCCTGAACGTGGTGGAATATAATTAGATGTGAGTGCGGTCAGAGTGGTGTTGTGTGGCTTTGTCTGAATCATATTATGCCATCTCTGAAAGGTGACGTTAAAAGACATTCGGTGGCGGCACTGTATGCACACTTTCAGCGGAGGTGGTACATACAGTACAATGGGACGCTCTCAACAATCGCTATTATCAAATGTAAATTACACTCCCATAACCTGCTTATTACAATATCCCATACGTGGCTTGTGTCACACGTCATTAAATTCCCAATTTAACACGAGCTCCCCCTTTTTTAGCCGCTGATAATCACGAGTGCTCTGGTGGTGAAGTTAAATTAGCTGCACTTCTATCAGGAAAAGGAAGAAAGATAGCAAACGATGTGTAACAATCACAGGGGAGGTCAGTGGTAGTAGCTGGGTCTTCCATTGAGATTTACTGAAGGTTATTTTGGATAGTGACTAATTATTAGCGAATGAAAAAAAGATTAAAGAAGGTTTATTTGGATTTTAAAGAGTGTCGTGCACAAGAGGTTGGTGTTGCGGTACGCATGCAGGACCAGGCAAAAAGAACTGCTATGCAATAAGGTGATTTGAGCATGAGAGACTGATTCAAGGTTGCAGTGAAATATTCATTCAAATGAGGTAAAGAGTGGAGCAGCATAAGAATAACCCGTCTTTAAAGATTAACATAACCCTTGGAGATGTTATTGTATCCCCGTAACCAAGTCTCGACTTCAGCAGGTGCGGAACAGCTCTCCCTCACTGTGAGTTACTGCATTAAGTCCCTCAAATTTAGTGGCACAATCATGAGCCTCCCGTTCGCTCTCTGGAGTAGAAGAATCGCTTTGCATTTTAAAAAGGTCAAACACTCAGATCTCTGCCAGGAGGAATTGAGGGAAGAAATAATGTCTCTCTGCAGAAATATGCAGTCGCACACAACTGATCCTCTCAAATACCCACTGTAGAGTGCACAGATTAGAGGTCTGAGCGTGTTGACTGTCATCCTTTAACAACCGGTGTATAAACAAAGGCAAATCATAATATTGCGACGCTAATGTGGCGAAAAATTGTCATCATTATCAAGATTGTATTGATTTAGCACAGATTTCTATGCCGGTGGCCGGAGTGTAATAAATAACGGTAACAGTGCGGTCATGATTGGTAGTTTAAAATATGCACGGATGAATAAAGCACAGCGAGGGCGCCTTACTAATGAACCTATACTGTATCAAACACAACAGAGGATAAGCTTATAATGAGCAAACACAGCTTCTGTCAGTAGGATTAAATCTGTAACAATAAAACAGATTTTGAAACAACTCTGCAAAATGAGGAAAATACATCCACATATGTGAATTATGAATTAAGGGTACCGACATGAATATTACATACTTCATCATACATGCATTTTAAATGATATTTTTGGCCTTTTCGTGGCTTTCATTACATAAGACAGGTGAAGAAGAGGGTGGAAACAGGGCGGCTGTGGCTCAGGGGTAGAGCATGGGGGGGATGACACCCAGCAGGTCAGATTCAAACCCCCACACATGGGACGCATGCTATACCAACTGAGCTACTAGGGAACTTAACATCATTAAATTTCCCCCTCACACCACATTGTGTGAAAATGTACCTGTTTAAACAATAAACTACATCACTGGCTTTGTCTTCCAGCATTTGATTGTTTTGGAAAAAAGAGATGCCTTCATTCAAATCGCATTTTAAGCTACAGAGAAAACGGCGCAGCAACAATTAAGTCCAGTTTCCTTGGTCTCTCCCTCCTCCTGCCATCCATCCCCTCTGCTGCAATTTCGAAACATATGCTTCAGTTGGTGTCCCCTGTTGGCTGGTGTTGGTCTTTGGAGAGTTTGGGTTCATGCCCAGTAGTTACATTGTGCTGAAGACAAAATGACCACAGGGAAAGATGCACTCAGGACCGGGGCCAAGAGCCCCCCAGGCCTGGGACCACACACACACAATACAGAAACTATGTCAAGCTACAGAGTAAAGGATATGAATGATTAATATTACTAACGGTGATTTTCTTTGTAGGGGAAGCTCCGTTCAACGACGACCCTTTGCCAGAGAAATATGCAGACTGAAGTGACCAGGAAATCCAAAGATATCCTCCGCCATCTGTGCCGCGTTACACGGTTGGAACTACTGTGCGAATGAATGCGAGGGTCCGCAATCATTTCCGCTGCTGAGACTGGAGCTAAAAAAAGGGAGAATATAGATTGCATGTTTTAAGCATGACATCAAGGCACAGCTGCACTTACTGCTGTGTCTGCACCTGTGGCATGAAGAGGAGGAATGAACTCAGTAAACATGCAGTCGAGCGCTGCACTGACTCAATCCATCTATGTATGTAACAAGGATTAATTACAGCCAGGGACGTAGGCTGGAGTTTAGATGTACAGAGGTCGACACTCAAGTCGACCCAACTCAACCACAGCCCCTCAGAAAATGTTAACCAAAAAGAAAATCTGTACAGCTCTATTTGTCTTATTTATTCAGCTGACCTGTTCATGTAAATCTTACTTTCCTAGGGTCTAAGTACAGCTGCAGAGATAAATAATCTTTAACACTGCCAGGGAAAAAAATGTTTGGTCGGTAAATGGACTAAAACATCTCATTTATACACAATTTACTGATTTCATTATTGCCCTTAAGGTAGCCAAATCTAAACTGATCCATTCTACAAATGTAAAAAAACAAAAACAGAAAAAAAACTAAGATGTGTTACTTGCAAATGCAGAATGTGAATTCCCCCTGGAGGTGGTTTCACCAGATGTTAGTAAGTTCAAGAACCGGAGAGTCAAAGTGAAACAAGAACTTGTGGGTTCTGCTGCAGAAGCACAAAGACCTGATTTGAAACTTCAGACATTTCCAAGAACGCTAACCAAAAATTTAGCTGTGGAAAATGTCTATCCTGAACAGTATGTGTTGGCTTACATGGCTTATAAGCTGTCTGGGTAAGGACAGACATTTTGATTATATAATTGCAACATTATATAATAACAGCCTTTAACAAACCTGATTTTTCAAGCATACCAGCTTAACGTCACGGCTTGATGAAAGAGGCAAGTCAATGAAGGTTTCAGTTACTAATTGCAAGTTCTGTAGCCTGGATGCTCTTTGCTGGTATGGAAAGTAAACAACAAGAACATGCTCTGCTTTATTTTTTTCCAAGTAGCCCAGGCTAAACCAACTGACAAAACTAATGTTAGCGAGGTGACATATAACCAGTTTAGACTGAAGACTAAAAGAGGTAGTGTAATATTAAACATGGTCAACACTTCATCAAAATGCCGTTTAATAACTTGAGTTTTTAATTTATATTCCCAAAATACAATATATGTATAATCAAATTACATAACACTAGCCCAGCAGGTTAGTCAAATAAACCAAACTCAAATGTATCGTTGAGGTTAACTTAACATCAGTTAACATTCTAGATAAGGCAGAAAAGTTGCTATCATTACTAAAATCACATTAGTAATTAGGCTAACTGACAAGGGTAAAGTTTTGTAATTAAATTTTTTAGAACTGAACTTATTAAGCAGCATTTTGATTAAGTGTTGACCATGTTTCATGTAACACTACCACTTTTAGTCTTCCGTCTAAACTGGTTAGATATTAGCTAGCTAATGCTAGCTTTGTAAATTGGTGTAGCTAGGCTACTTAGACACATAGGTGAAATTATTACAGAGCTAATCTAAAAATAATAATAAAAAAAATAAATAATAAGGAACCCCCCCCAATAGTTTGTGTTATGAAAACCCATTTTAAGTTGATATTAAGTCTTGCATTAAAAATATTATGGGTTTGTGGGTTTTATTCTTAAAATCAGCTCTATAATGTCTATATAATCCCAGGAGCTGAGGCTACATCAACTGACAAAACTGATGTTAGCTAGCTAATGTAACCAGTTACTCTTGATATCTTAAAATGCAAGACTTAACGTCACTAAGTTAAAATAGGTTGCGCAACAAACTATTGCTGATTTGTGGTTTTGTTGTTGCTTTTATTTTTTAGAGTTAGCTCTATAATAATTACTTACACCCAGTCGTCCAAGTAGCTGAGGCTACACCAGCTGACAAAACTATCGTTAGCTAGCTTATATATAGCCAGCTACACATGATATCTTTAAATGCAACACTTAACATCACCAAGTTAAAATAGGTTTCACAACACAAACTATTGCCGACAAGTGGATTTGTTGATTTTTTAAAGATTAGCTTTATAACATTTACTACACCCAGGTGCCAAAGTAGCCCAGGCTACACCAACTGACAAAACTAAGGTTAGCTAGCTAATATATAACCAGTTACGCATATTATCTTTAAATGCAAGACTTTACATCACTAAGTTAAACAAGGTGTCACAACACAAACTGTTTCTTATAAGTGGCTTAGTTGTTTTTATTTTTAAGAGATTAGCTCTATCATAATTAGTTTTTCCCAGGTGTCCAAGTAGTCGAGGCTACACCAACTGACAAAACTAACGTAAACTAGCTAATGTTTAAAAATGACCTCTGTAGGTAAGAACGGATCACATTCGCTATGAATATGTGTGTGTGTGTGTGTGTGTGTGTGTGTGTGTGTGTGTGTGTGTGTGTGTGTGTTTTTGAGGATTACATTAAGATACACTGAAGATCTGAAGCTATACTTTAAACTTTTTCCTAAAAGAATCTAACAAAAAAAGGACTCGTGTTTCTGGAACATTCCCACTGTCCCATCTTGATCATTATCCTCAAGAAGTGTGTCTCATCTGTGTGTGTGTGTGTGTGTGTGTGTGCGAGAGGGAGAAGTGGGCAAAGGCTCCGCCTCACTCAAAAAAAAAGCGAGAGAAAAAAAAGGAAAAGCAAACTGATACACACCTCTCAATTCTGGCAGGAGGAAAAGAATAGGAGTGTTTATGAAGCGTATAAGTAAACAGCAGGATAACCAGGCAGCACCGAGAGCCGAGGCGAGACTTCCCCCCGCACACAACGGCAGCGGCCGCCGCTCCCCACCGCCGGAGAGATTGTCCCGTTGCGTTCAGGATTAAGTTTTCATGTCATCTAAAGGTGGATCATTATCTTAATCCGAGATAACAAGCGAATTCTGAACATGCGTAGCCTGCGATGCTATTTCTGGAGCCCCCAAAGCCGACGTTTGAACTCTCAGTAAACATCCAGTCGAGGTAGGATTCAAGATTATTGCACAAGAGAGAAAAAGAGAAAAAAACAAAGGTGGTGCTGGTGGTGTGAAATATGTCGGTGTGTGCTGGAGAGGAGGGAGGAGGGGGTTTAGTTTTGAAAGATATACTCGCGTCGGTGTCCATGTGTCCCTGCGCCATCAGCGAGGAGGGACGAGGGGAGGGAGGGAGTCGACATTTAGCGAGAACCTCCACTTCATGGTGATGTGAGGAATAAATGGCTTTATTAAGTTCATAATGAGGAGGGTGCTGGTGAACATAGACCCCCCACCCCCCACCCTACCAACAAATGAATCAATGATGAGTGATTTCCTCCACATATGTACAGACTTATTGTGTGTGTGTGTATGTATATATATATATATATATATATATATATATATATATATATATATATATATATATATATATATATATATATATATATATATATATATAGTTTGATATGGTGTAGGAATATTTGAAAGAGTTTGATGAAAAGTTTTGGTGTGTGTGTTGGCTGCAGTTTTTCCTGCTTGCATTTTGTGTGCAGCCAAGCAAATCCCAAGTTTGAACTCCACTCCTCCTCTGCAGCCTCCTAATTAAGGGGAGCTTAATTAGTGAGCCAATCAGGCTTCAGTAGGAGCACCTGCATGGTTTTAATTTTTTTTTTTTTTTTTTAAGGGCAGGATAATCCTTCCATTGCACAGGTTTTGACAGGCAGAGTGGGCATTGGTTCTCAAAAGGCAACTCTCTCCACTCTCCCTCTTCTTCTTTTTTTTTTTTTTTTTTTTTACTGCATTTGGAGGCTCAAGTGTGGAAGCAGGAGGAGGAGGAGGAGGGCGGCTCCATTGTCTGGCCAGTGAAGGGGTGGGGATTGAGGCTGTATGCAGATGTGCTGCTGGCAACGGACATCTGCTCTCCCCCCCCCCGTGGGCATTGTCACAACAGGCATGGGGAACTTAAAGAGTGGAGCCTGCCCGCCGAGAGAAAAGGCTTTTTGTGAATGATATGCACGCCATGGCCCTCGGCCCCTTTTCCCCGAGGCCAGTGTTTGCATCGGGAACACAACATTCATTAGGAGATATATCTGATCATGTAGTGTCCTCACCTCAAAAGACACATCAGACGCAGCACTTCTTATTTTTTTGTCATTGCTTGATGGGGGGGGGGGGGATTTCCTTTTGCCCCCCCAGCTCCTTCAGTCCCACCTGCAGCAGCAGCAAGCAGCACCACCCTCCTCCTCCTCCTCCCTTCCAATTCAACTCCTCTGGGGGTTGAACTTCTCCTCACGTCTTTTGTGGCCCCGGCATGTGTTTTTTGGATATGAAAGCTGGCCTCCCAAGGCAAACGAATCACAGGCACCATCACAATGTACATGGCAGCTCCTATCAGGCCCCCTTTTGATTTATCGCCATGGAGGAAAAAAATTGCCAAGGAAATGCAAAAACCGATGCTTTAATATTTATGATGCCGTGCGCATGGCTTGCGCTTGATGGTAGCTATCGGTGTGGATGTTCTGTGTGTGTGTGTGTGTGTGTGTGTGTGTGTGTGTGTGTGTGTGTGTTTGTATTGGAAATCAGGAGTCTCATTTGCCTCAACAGATATTCCCTGGTGACCGGTGGAGTCAGTGTACTGTGATTACAAACATGATTTGTGCTTGTACAGAGCTCTGTTGTACATGGCTGATCTGCTGTGCAACATGCCTGCGCGTGGGACTCATTTGTGTGTTTCTGCTGTATTATAACACGTCGGATGGCGGGCGAGGCGAGGCGAGCCGGGGAGCGAGCGCACTGATGCGGGAAGAGATGATGGGGTTTTTTCCTGAACGCACAGGTGCTGTCTCCCACCACCGCGCTCGTTTAGCGTTTCGTCGGACGGAGGATGCACGTTCTGTTTAGTTTCCCATCTTTTATTGTTGACACGATTACTTTATAAAGACAGTGGGGGGGAAAAATCTGAATCATGCACCGCCTGTTTTTGAAATCGGAGAAGCGGAGTAATTACAATTGGTTAATCATATTCTCAGAGCCTAATACTCCCATTTAACACAGTAATTTGGACGCCACTGCTGAAATAGCTCTTGTGAACTCTTCTGAGAATTCCCATAATGGCCGGGCCACTAACGGCTTTCTAAAAGTCCCCATAGGAGTCGGCGTGAGAGGATTTTACTGTCATGTGATTGTGCTGTGCATTGTGGAGAGGAGGTAATGGGTGTGAAATTACACTGTGCCATCTGCAAGAGGCCGAGAACGAACAGCCCGATGTCACTCAGACACGCTGCTCTGCAAAAAAAATCACCACCGAGCTGGGAAAGATTCACCGCGGGTCTTTCTTGACGGGGCTGCGAATCATATTTTATTGAGTAATTCTTAGCTTTTCCTGCGTTTTGAGAGTTTTGTTTTGAGAAAAAAGACGTTTGTTCAACTATAGCCCATTAGCGGGTTTAGCTTCTTCTTCTTCTTTTTTTTTTTTAAAGTTTCACAGCCTCCTGGTAGAATATTTGAATGGAACATTGTTCTTTGTTTCCTGCTGAAGTTTTCTGGCTCGCAGATCATTAGACATCTTAAAAGTCGAGATCTTATTAAGGCTTTGATGTTGAAAACAAAGATTGCGCTGTGAAGCGGAGTGCTTCAGAGGCATTACAGTGATGAGGGAACAGGCGCACTGTAATTCTTCTTTGAGCCGCTCTCGTACTGTATCTCGTGCTGGCTGGTTAGAGTTTGGTCTCCAAGAACAGACATTTTACAAGAATCGTGTGTGTGTCGGGTGTAATTGCTGCAGTGTGTAAATTTCCAGCACCTGTTTCTTGCTTGTTCTAACGCACTCTGTTGTGTCTCGGTTGCCTCTGAGTCAGTCGTTTTTGTTTGTGGTTGTGAAGGATAGTTTTGGGAGAGTGGATGTGGACTGCGCCAGACAGCAGCAGGTGTCTGATTCACTTCACTGATAAAGCCTGTTTGCACAGTGTGCTTAAAAGATACAGGAGTCTCTGTGTGTTTCTGTTTTTGTGTGTGTGTGTGCATTCTTGCCTGTCAGGCAGTGATATAATACATACAGTATGGAGACATAGATACATCCTCTGTTGTGAGCTCTTCGGTGCAGCTGAAGTCAGTCTTCATACTCTCGCAGTTTCTCTGTAACTCGTTCCTGCCACATTGGCATCCTACAGGCTTGTTTGTAAGCTTTTGCCAATCCAGAATGATGTATTTAATAGTCATTCCCAGTTCAGCTGGCATCGTGGCCAGAAAACAAGCAAATTATAGTCCAGGGTTTTTAATTGAGATAATCAAAGAAAAACTGCAGAATCATCACGTTGCTGCCAGATATTACATATAATATCTGAAGCGACGAGCTGAACACATTAGATTCTTCTACTCTCCCAAAATGATGTATGTCACCGTTCCCAAAGCAACATGGTGCATGTTGCCGTGCACCCCGGCTGGGTTCAGGCAAGTAAATGACAGTTGGGTTGTTGGAAAGCATTGTGGATTGAGGTAAACTAACTGTGTTTCCTTTGTAGCTTCAGCTACAACCTAAGGCTGCACGATATTTGAAAAAACTGACATATTATGACATGATATGGTGATTATGGTGATGTTTTGGTTCTCTGCGATATGGTTTGCGATTTAAAAAAGATACAGGAAGTTTCCAACAGATGACTTGAAAAGCTGTATTTGGAATTAATCCATTTCGAATGATTTGTGTGTTTCTGCAAGGGATTGTATTTTATCGAACAACCAAATCAAGCCCTACGTTGTTTGATAATGGATCAATAGTTATCAATGAGTTTTTGCTGTGCATGGAGAGCCTGCATGACACTTATAGGCAACAAACTCCCATGTTTCCAAGACCAAATGATCTAATATCAAACAGACTTCTCTTCGAGATCTTGGAGAATTAGAGCGCCAAGAGTTTTCTTTTGCTTCGAGCAGCAAAGACACATGCTGAGATGTAACTATTGTGCACGCTGACAGAATATATTGTGCTGCCGTATTAGAAATGCGTCAGTGCTACGTACTTGACTTCCCTTACAGTATTTATGTGATGTAACTGCACTACTTTTAACCCAGAAATAACTCAACTTGACTTTTGGTTTCACACTAGGCACTTACATATGGACAGATGTCTCCTGGGTAAACGTCCAGTGCTTGTTTAACCATTTTCATTATTGTGTATTGTGTACGCCCACTACTTTTGTTATTTCCCTGGTTATTGTGCACCTGAGTGTGTGAATGTGTTAAACTTCCGGGTGTCTCGAGCATATAGTCTTGCAGCTTATGTAGAAAATGATGATCAAACTTTGATCTTGTAAGATTTTTTCACTATGAGAAACACGTCGAACACGTCATCAAAAACTACAGATAATGAAAGTTTCATAATTGATCCTACTGTTGTCACGATACTGGGATTTCTAACTTTATTACTTTACCTTAAAGAATATCAATATTCAAAACCACAGGAAAGAATTTATACTCAATGAGGGCACAAGTTTTTATGAAAAGAAAAACAGAACAAGGCTTGTGTATCATTTTTTAGGAACAACGGCATCTAAGTTAATTACACTACAGGCTCGCTGTCAGAGAGGAGAGAGAGAAGGAAAGGGGCGAGTATTGGTGTATCGATTCTGCAGAAAATGAGCATTGAATCTAATTTGAAGAACCAATATGTATCAATATTTGCTATGTTTGATGACACTTATTGATCCAATATTAGTGTTTGGCAGAAAACAAGATCCAGAGTGTTCCTTCAAACCAAAAGATAGATATTTGCAGAGATATTATGACATTACTGTTCCTTAGCTGAAGGACAAGCAGAGGTAGAGTTGTGTTATTTGCTTATGAGTAATGAGAGCAAAGTGTCGGTTGGACTACAGGGGCCCATGAAAGGAACAAACTCTTTGTTAGTGTTATTGGAAACACCTGTGCTAAAGGTGTGCTGTGAACAAGGCCAGCCACTCAGACTCACACTTGAGCCTGCTGTGTAGCGAGTGTGAGGACAGTATGTTGTGGACGCAGAAATGAGCATTTCTCTAAATTATTAACTCATTATATGATTGGAGAAAAGTGCTAAGCAGCGGTGGGGGGAGCGGTGGAGGATGTTTACTGTTCTCTGTATTCATGACCATGGGAGTTTGCTCACACCACTTGGCTGTCTAATAGCCTCCCACCTGGCGTAAACCATCACACTCGGAGTCCCTGCTCCTCCTTAATGACCGGCTATTTTCGTCCAAAGAAGTCCTAATTGCTCTCAACTGCAATGCACGGACATTATGCCAGAGATGGGTGGAGTGAGGAGGGGGGGAGGACGAGGATGGATGGTGTGTGTGTGTGTGTGTGTGTGTGTGTGTGTGTGTGTGTGTGTGTGTGTGTGTGTGGTGGGGTGGGGGGGTGGGCAGTTTGAAGATCTGAAAGGGATGTAATACACTGTCTTTCTAACATGGAAAAGTGTGTGTGTTTGCCAGCAGGAGGAGGAAAAAAAAAAGGGAAAAAAAAAAAAGAGTTGATCTTCTCCCACTCACCTCCCCTCCCTCTCTTGGCATCGCCGGAGCTGCCATTAACTTTCATGCAAACCACAGAGGATTAGGAATGAATAGTGGCACCGTCGTCCAACTATGTGTGCACGTACATGTGTGCTCGCGTTTGTGTCTGCGTGTCACTTTTTGCAGGAACTAGCAGAGACAAAGCACCATCTGCACGCAGCAGGCTGTCCTGACTGCCTGCTCCACTCGCCGGGGCAGGGAAGAGGCTTTCTGTGAGCATTGTTACGAAACCAACTCTGCCGCTGCTGCTGCTGCTGCTACGCTGCTTGTTAATGCTGACAGCTAATAATGTCCTCCTGGATGACGGTGCCTTGCTGGAGCCAGAGAGAAGAGACGGAGACTAATGAAGAGAGGCAGGAAGTGAAAGACAGAAACAGATAGAGAGGAAGATACCAGTGGAGTGTGCAGCTCACTCTGTCCGAGCTGGTGAAGTTTCCTGGAGAGGATTATGCACACACACACAGGGAATGAAAGTACAGGCACATGTATTGTATTTTATTTCCTCTTTTTTTTTTTGTTCCTTCCTTCCTGCTCGCTCTCTCCTGTCTCAGCGTCTCAGGAGGGAGGTGGCAAGAGGAGGAGGAGGAGGAGGAAGGTTTCCATTGTGTCTCCGTAGAGCCCCTATTCCAGTCCAGCTGACATAGACTTGTGTCAGGAGGATCCATCCTGCTGATGTTAGGCAAGCTGTAAAGTGAAAGAGATGTCTAAAATGCTGAAGTGTGCTCTGGCCAGCGGAGAGATGGCTCTGTTTGTTTGCCATTCTGCTGAGCACCACTTCGCAGAGAAAACTTTTCTGACTGAATCTGCTGACAGAGAGAAAGGGGGAAAAAAAAAAAAAAAAGAGTTGGAGTTGGTGGTTTTGGGAGTCGCTTGTGGGCACACAGAGCCTTGCCCATTGTGGGTCTGTGACATTGACATTTGGAAATGGTGAGGGGGAGAAGGGATTGTTAAGGAAAAAAAAGCTTATTTTTTTCAGCTCTCTTGCCTTACAAACTGTTTAGCCTCTGCTCACAGTGCTCAGAGACAGCAGTCATTGAACCTTCTAACCACATGAATATGCATGATAAGTCCGCTCTTCTTCTCTGCCCTCTGAGCTGTATTTTCTTTTCCACCCAGAGACCTGTCGTGTTGTGTTTGATTGGCCCTGACATTTGAAAAGGTCCTTGAATAAAGAAAAAAAAAAGTTGTTTATGACAACTGGAGAACTCTCCTTGCAGCGGAGAAAAAAAAATGGCATTTTGAAAGGAGCACAGCTCCTGCATATTTAAATGCTAATGGCTCTGTGAATGTGCAGGCTAATAGGATGTTTCAATCTGGAGTAGTGCAGCATGTACACTTTGAGCATGCAGGCACGCTGTCTGAGTGCTACTTTCCAAATAGCCGTGGAAGGTGCATCAGCTCGTTTTATTAACTGAATATGTGGAGTCTTAAGTTTTTTTCGTAAATGATTACTTTATTTTTTTTCTTTATGGCAGCATGGAGATTATCTCAACACATAGGCACAGAGAACAGGCTTAGAAAGAAAACCCAGTGGGAAATCTGTTTTTGAAGTTCTGGCATCTGTGATGCATTATTGCAATGGTTATGATGCAGATAAAGTTTAACAGCTTGTTTTACAAGCTTTCTGATGCTGTGTGGCAGAGCAGGGCTGTGAGTATAAGGCGGGGGGCCCCTGGGGTTCTGGCTGGGCAGCCCTGTAGCGAGGCGTCAGGTCCTTGGTTTATTAGAGCTGTTTTGTTAGCAGTAGGCAGCCACAAGTGCCATGGATCTTCCTGGACTTTAACCTGCCTGCAGAGTATTTGTTCTCATAGTCCTGCTGGCTGTCATTGTGTGGACACAGGACCATTGGTGATGTCGTTAGATAGGAATTTGGATTAAAGATGAGTTATCTCACATTCTGCTTGAAACATAGGCATGTTGAGCTCTGTTTGAAAAGTAACGTGATCGTTATTGTCAGTTTTTACAAGATATATGGGTTTAGGGAGACTGAATTTGAATTTAGCTGATACTGACTATTACTAATCAAGGTGACCGATTTCTAATAATTGGAACGAATATGTTTGCAGTAAAACTAAAAAATCTCAGTGTCAAAATTTTGAATAACCAGATAAAGTGCAGCTAACACTCTACACAGGCTACTCAAGACCTGTACTTAAATACAGTTTTGACGTAATTTATTACTTTTACTTGATAAACTGCTGTATCTGGTCAGCAAACATGCTATATCTAGTAGTGAGTCACAGTAGATTCTGCAACTTGTTTTTATTTTATCCGTGGATGGTTAGTATCATTTTTCTGTTCTCAGTATTTTACATAATTTTAATTCAGTAGATTAAAGTTTATTATAGTATATTAGCTAAAATCTCTCTAAGTTAACAATTTTGCTAACTATCAGCCAGGAGCAGTTTGTAATTTGCCAGAGGAGGGCGAATAAATCGTGGCTAATAAGCTACATTGCTTATTTCATTTTAGACTCCAGCTCTCTGATCCCGCAAAGGTCATCACTGCCAAGATGGTTCACTTTTGAGAATTTGTGTGTCAAAGTTTACTGAATGTTGAACCTCGCGTGAAACATATTTGTGGATTTACCTCGCCCACGCGAGCGAAAACCACTGGTTGCGCCATTTATGTTGAAATGAATAGATGTAGCCGTTTTTAACGCCGGTTCTTCTGGGCCCTAAGGCCAAGAGGATATTTTTTTAATGCTGCATGTTTACCCTCGCAGTCCAGGTTAAATCTGTCTACATACCGTGCTTTCATGCATCTAACAGCCTCTTTGCTCGCATAAATACTGGCAGGAGTCCAAACAGGGAAATCTGGCAGATGTCCATGAAACCATTTGACTCCTAAACCACACTGTTAAGTGAGAGGCTGCACTTCCCATTGATTTGAATGAGCAGTGGACATCAGCATGGCTTCTACTAGAGAGCTTCAGAGTTCACACACACACACACACACACACACACACACACACACACACACGCTTGCACAACGTCACACAATAGCGGTTATCTACTTGTTGCTGTGCAGAGCTAAGCGGAGTGAGCTGTCATCCTGCTTCTCATCACTCATCTGTGGTGAAAAGCGGCATATTATCTACTCGTCACTAGCAGTTATGGAAGTGTTGACAAAGTGAGTGGTGGAGCTGAGCGATGGAGTCGTATCACCTCAGCTATCTCCATTTATGAATATGGATATTACCAATGTTTGGTGAGCCCGGGGCTAATTCTTTGATTCTCGGCTGCTGAGAAGCTCAGTGGGATGGTTGGCTTTTTAACTCGTCAGCTTGTTCACACAAAGACATGTTTGATTTTCAGCCGTATGGAGATGTTTGATTCCTGATCCTGAACAAAAAGGATTTACTGTGGGTTAATGTTTCACTGAGCCAGAGAGAAGCCACAGACTCTCAGTCCCTCCTACTCAGTCCTCGGCGAATACTCCCCTCGGGACTCTGTGTGGGGTTAGAAATAGGTGTCCCTGTGGTTTTCAGACAGCTTTAGCGAATGCTATTTTGAGGCATAATACATGTGTATGTTGCAATCGTTTTAGTCTTTTATGCTACGTATCTGACATATCAAGCAGAAATAACTCTCTTTTAATAAATATTTAACATTAACTGAACAGGATTTGGTTCCCAGACTCAAAGTCTAGTGCATGCTGCTTTTTTATTTATAGACTCCAACATCTTTTGACCCCAGGTGAACATTTTTCCAATAATGAAGTTTTGTGCCATCAGGGGAGAGGGGAGTGCATTAGTACGATAACAGAGCTACAGTTCATTGGGATTGCCTTGTCAGGGATTTTGCTGATGCATGAGGTCTCTGTTTTACCTACAGCCAAACTGAACTTGCTATTTAAAACAGCAGCATAGCCAAATTTAAATATGGGGGGAAGAAAGGAGTCCTATTATCTGGCTCAGACATGCAGTCAATGCAGCACTGCTGGACAGATTGCTAATATTGGTGTATCAAGGGAAATACACAGCCCAGACGCCAGAAGTTAAAGTTTCTGCAAACCACTGATACTTTCATATTTGTAGGTACGTTCCGTATCACATTCACATTAAATATTTATGACCTGACTTTCATATTTGGAGTTGGAGGGGATGGTGACGGAGTTGAGGGAGCAGGCTTCCAACCCAGTGATCCCAGTTCAAGACTGTGTTTGTAAGAACTGGGACAAGGACTGTGGTGTTACAACACATGCAAACTGTGACGGCCACTGTTGATTTTCAAGGAGACCTCGGGACAATTTCCAGCCGTGTATGTGGCGACCAAAATAGATATTTGAAGCCCAACTAAGTGATTTTTGTGCCTAAACCTTACCAGAACATAAGCACATAAAATCGAAGTTTCAACATGTCTGCGGTTTACAGGAAAGTACATTGCCAACATTTATTCTGGCAGACTGCTTTCATTTCACTGGACACAGAAAGCCAAGATGATGATAAACTCCAACAGAGGTTATGTGTGCTCCAGTTTTTTCAGCCTCGGGGGAAGTTTGAACTACCAAAACATTTGGAATAACTCAAAGAACACAGCTTTTTGTTCCACATCTCACCCGTTCACCCATGTCTTTTCTACCTCACTTAAACCTCATCCCTGACCTTTCACTTCTCTCCTTCCTCCCTCCTGCTAAGCTCTCTTTACCTTATTTTCCTTTGAATATCAGTTGTGCTTCCTAATCCCTCTGTGCCCTTATCTTGTCTCGTTTTTTTTCCCCTTCAGTTTCATCTCTGTGTGCTCTTGCTCACAGGTGGCTGACGGGGTGTACTCTTCTTTGCTGGCTGTCTGTGTTTCTTCTTCTGTTTAGTATCTATTGAACACCAGCTGCCGTCCTTGGTCATGGAGGCACGCCTAATGCATATACATGAAAACGGGAAAAAAACAACACACGTACCTGCACACAGACAGAAACACACACACATGCATGCAATGTTAAATGGGTCTGATTATATGCAAGCTATTAACTCAAAAAGGAGGCTTCAAAGAATCATGGCACTCCTGAGAGGTGGAGTAGAGAGACAAAACCTGCTTTCTCTGAAAGGAGATCTCTCAGGTCGCACTGACACTAAATGTTCTGTGCCGTTGGTTTTCATTGCTGAACATATAAAGCCTCGTAAATGCACACTGCTTCATGTGGCGGTTTTCTGCCGCGCGCCGCCATGACCATAGCTGCTATCTCGTGTCTCTCTCTCCCCCATCCTCCAGCCTTTCACGCTGGGCAGAGTTTTTCAGATCTCCCCCCCCCCTCCCCGGAGGCTGGATGCAGCCAGACACCCACCTTGGCCCCAGTTCCCAGCCGACACGTCTGTGTTTTTTGGTGTCCGTCTGTATATATGTGTCTGTGTGTGTGTGGGCAGCAGTGTTCAGCGGTGTTCTCACAGCCCAGCTGAGACTGACAGATGGAATCATTTCACACACAGACAGAAAGGCAGGATACAGGAAACCGGGGTGTGTTTAATAGTCCTGGCGCTGCTGTGGTTGGTATTAATCTAGGTCAGTGGCGTTCAGCTCACAGGGAGTTGGCCTCTGGGGCAAGCTTGGCCTTTCCTTAACCCCAGTTACTCAACTAACTTACAGTCTATTTAGCTCATACGTAGTCTGCTGTTCAAGTACCTAACAAGATGTTTACGCTGTGTAGCGTTGGGCAGATTGCTACTGTACCTGGTTCAGCTGGCCTTTTGCAATGCGAGCACGTGGCTCCAGATGGCCGACACCACTGAGGCCCCCTGACCTTGATAATGCGCTCCAAGATGTTTCCAAAGATTTTATTTTGTTCTTGTAATCGGCTTACGTGTAAGAAATGTTACATTTTCACTGAGCTGGGCTTACCTGAGTAGCACAGTTTAGCTAACCCAGTAGGACTCAGCACTGAAGATGAAAATGAAACAGTTGAAAGCTTAAAGTTTGCATGAAATGTGTTACGTTACGTAATATCTACTGAACGGGTATGCATGAAACCTGGATGGTGGATGGGTCTTGACCCATCATTGGACCCCATTAACTTTTGGTGCAGATCCAGGAAGATTTTCTAACTTTCTCCTACATTTTTTGTTCATTTCTCATAGAATGATGTATGTATCTTGATGAAAGTAGATGTACTGAGTCCCATTCTGGTTTTCTTATTCTACGGTTACATATTTCCTGATTTTAGACTGTCTTTCATTCATGGATTGACCATTTATCTCATCCTATCATCTTTTATTTTTTTGTCCGATTGCCGATAAATTACAAATGTGACAAAGGTCATACTTGATGTCACAGTACTTTGATAAATTAGGAGTACTTTATTGGAACAAGAGTTCAAGAAGCCCTCTTTAAGTGAGGATCACATTTCTGTATCATGATTTATCTCCTTTAGAAAATGTTCAATTGTGAACCAGAGCTCATTCAAATTATGAGCGGTGGCACTCACATCCTGAACTCATCTCCATCCTTAATTTGCAGTTTAATTGCTCTAACAGTCGCTGCATATGCATCAGGTGCTCAGTAGTTAATTGGTAGGAAAAGACAGATCATCAAGTTCAACAATTAAAATTGGCACTTTCAACCCTTACCACACAAAGATGTACAAGTGTATCTAATTAGACTAAAACTATTCTGAGGAGGTTTCATGGCAATGACTCACAATTATGTATTACGGAGACTACATTCTCCCAGTAATGTTGTACCTGACAAGCAATATTCAAATAGAAAACCGATGATGACATTGAAAAGGAGGTATTTGTGGTTATCTGTCTTCATTCTCCTCATGCGTTTGCCTTTACGAACCCTCACTTTGCTCTTTAGACCCAGAAGCAGTCGTTTTTATAGTCTCTCCTCATTAGTCATGCTCGGTGCGTCTTTGAAAATCCTAAATTTACCCCTGAAATGGGACTGTGGCATCTCCATCCTTCAATCAGCCATTGGTTGAGGCAGTTTTTTAAGAGATTGGCCCCGTTCCAACACAATCTTTCCTTTTTTTTAATTTAATTTATTTTCCCTCTCCCTGATGCATAATTATTCCATAACCCTAAAATATAATTGCATTTTTGTCGCTCGTCTTTGCTCTTTCCTTGGGGTTTCTATCACGTTACAGCTAAATGGTTTTGAACGTTTGACTCTGGAGAGGTGTAAGAAATCAGTCAGCATTAGGTTAGATATTTCCATTAAATAGAACTAAATTGTTTAGACCTGTGTTAAATGATAAGCTGTCTTGTTTTTTGTTTGTCTTTGATCGTGCCTGGTGTTAATTAGCTGTTAGCTGAGGAATGGAAAGCTGCCAAAGAGCTGAGAAAGACGAGGTAAGATGGTGACGACTCCTCCTGATTTCAAACAGGCGGTCGACAACAACGTGCGACTTCACGAAAGTCATGATCTTCAGCAAAAAATTGGTTTATGCTGACTGAGACATTAAGTGCACCCACAGTTTTTAACGATATATATATGAGGCCTTGAACATCCAATCCAGTCACCGACATAGTGAACATCCAGAGCATCATTAGATGTCCCTAATTTGCTCTCATTATCACGTCGTGCTCTCATAATCATGAGGTTTGTTCGGTTTGGTCCTCGAGTCCTCCTCACTGTGCTGTTCATTTATTTCAGGTTCTGTGCTTTAGCTCTCAGTACTGGTATTTTTCCCTCAAAGAAAAATGGCTGAGGTTATTTTTGTCATGTTGAATGTCAACAGGAGAGTGGAAAAGACAGATTTATTACGAGAATGAAAGCATCTTGGCCACAACCTTTTACCTGTCAGCTTAAGTACCACAGGTTTTGGTGTGATTGCTTGTGTGTATGTGTGTGTGTGTGTGTGTGTGTGTGTTCCTCTCGGAGTTGAGATGAGTAAATATGTGTCTAGAATCGAATCCATCAGGAAAAGGAGAAAAAAAAATACCAGGATAACATTTTGCGACATGTTTTAAAATCCTTTTTTTATTTAATTTCAGACGTGGACTCTCTGTTGCTGCAAGTCCCTCAGTGGTCTGTATTTTGTAGTGGTGTTGTGAAAAAAATAAAATAAATTGCCAATTATCCCAGTGGAGATTTTATGCCAGACTTTGTTTTAGTTCATTAGATGTAAGGAGCTGAAGAGAGGAGGAATGCAGGCCGCGGTGAAAAGCCTCACAGGGCTAGGCTAACAGGCTGCCGTGCACAATAATGTCACCATTATGCGTTTCCTGGGTGACTTAAACGAATAGGCATTATTACAAAATTGTGCATTAGCCCAAGTCAGCAGTTAGTACTGCTGCAGTCTCATTTCGTTTAGAGTTGAGAGAAAGATGGCGAGAATGTGAGAGGAGGAGGGAGGGAGGGAGAGGGAAGGGGGAGGGAGGATGGGAAAATGGTTCAGAGAAAAGGCGATGTAAAGGAGAAATGAGGAATGAAAAGAACGCTGTCTGCCAGAGGCTGACAGGACATGCAAAAGGCGGTAAAAGGATACACGGAGAGGCACAGATGGACTGACAGACTAGGGGGAGAGTGATGATGATGGAGAGGTAGAAAGAGGAGAGCTGTAATTGTCAGTAACTGGTGTATTTAGACAGGGAGGGTTGGAGGAAGAAAGAGGCTGGCAGGGAGGAGGAAGGTGTAAATCAGCGGTCTGAGCGACAGCTTTACGTGCCCCTCGGAGCCCCAACTATCCGATTAATGAGAGAAGAGAAACCCTAACCACCTTCCCCTCCCTGCCTCGTCTTTTTCTGCTATCTTGCACTTTCAGGGACATAAATCATAGACTCTTAAGCAGTCAGTTTAGGTAGCTGCTACACAATTCTTCCTCAAAATGTTGACTGTATCCCCGTCCGGTGACGTGCCGCATTAATGAGATCTTACTGCAGCTGGTGGCCATTGAATCGCATTCATTCCAGCTACAACCAGAAGCCGCTTAGCTTAGCTTAGGATAGCACTGAAAAATCTGGAAAGAGGGGAAACCAACGTGCCTGGCTGTGTCCCAAGGCCTCCCTCAGCACCTCTGAAGCTCACTTATTAGCACATTATACCTCATTTGTTTAAACTGCGCGCAGACAGAAGTGTACAAACAGCAAAATGTGCAGTTAAGCACACCACTTATTCTCGGTCAGGCTCAGTGACTTTTAATTTTAGCTTTACTTTCAGGGCGTATACTTGGGTTTTTGTGCACATTAAGTGAGTTATAATAATCCCAGCTGGTGTAACACGGCAGTGTTGGTCATTAGCCCTAAGCTTCAAACAGTGAGGCTGTTCACATCGGGTTCCGCCCTCCTTCCCGAGCGATCCGATCACAAGTGGACAGCTTTAAGCCCGTCAGTTCAAACCTGGCATTAACATGCGTCCTGACATGCGTCTCAAGTGACCACTTGTGATCCCATCTCATTTCCCCCGCTATATATGCAGGCACGCATATAGTTCATCACTGGAACAAAGGAATGTGATGTATTTTTCAGATAAAGAAATATATACAGCAACGTGTGCCAAATTAACAAGCAGGCCTAGATAGTTAAGAGTTTCACAAAATGTTTCTGGGAAGGCAGTAGGTCTCAAAATGTGTTTACTGTCAATAATACGTTGTTTCTTTATAGATTTTGTGTAAATGTCGAACTTACAAGAAGGCTCAAATAATTCAGAATTTGCTGTAGTTGTTACGATAAGTGTGTTTCCACCTCACCCAATAAATTGAATCAGACTCTGGGGATGTTGTGGTTACTACTTCAGTGATTAGTTGAAACAGGCAGATACTGTCACTGTAGGGCAGAGCCAGGCTAGCTGTCCCTCTATTTCCAACATTTATTAACCCTAAGTCTAAACTGTCTGCTGGTTGGAGCTTCACATTAACTATACAAATATATTAAAGTAGTATCAATCATCCCATCTAACTTTTCAGCAAGAAATTGAATAAGCATATCCAAAATGTTGAACTGTTCCCCCCCCACTGAGCACAGCTGTCACATGCAGAGACGAGGCTGCACTTAAAACAAAGATATTTAAAAGTGAAAAGATGGAAGAGAAAGCAAATTGAGAGATTTTCAGATTATTGCCGGAGGGAAGAAAATGGATTTCTCTTAAATAAACTTCACAAGAATGAAGTTATTTCCAGTTTATCTAGAGCTTAAAATCAGCTTATTTCTTTGACTACAACGCCCCATACTTTCGTGGCTCGGTCCCATTTGTGTTTGTGCGCGCTGGTGGTCATCAAGTTCACGTAGTTATACTAGTTCACTGAGGTCAGAGGCTGGAAGCTCGGCTGGTGATCTTTAAAAAAAGAAGGAGCAAAAGAAAAAAAAGAGCGACAAAAACTCCCCCCTTGTAGTAAAAGCCTCCACAGATATTTCAGTCAAACATGCGTATGACAAAGTCAAAGCTTGCTTTACTTCATTCTGTGCCTTTTTCTACCCTTAGCCAAACCCACAGGTTTCTTAATCTGGTGAGACGGCTCCTCTGAGAGATGGCCTCAGTCAGAAAAAGACCTCTCTCTCTTTCTGTCTCTCTCTCTTTCTCTCTCTATCGCTTTCTGTTCCCTCCCTCTGTGTCTTCTGTGCTATTACCAACCTAAACAAGGTCTCCTGGGCTGCCTGCCTTGTAATATACCTTTCATCACAAAAGGAGTAGAAAAGAATGAGCGCTAGTGAAAGAGATGTAACATAAAGAGCTGAAAGGGAGAACTGTTTCTGAAAAAATCTGGCTTTGTCTGCTTGTGAATTTTTGATCTACAGGGTGTCAGAAGAAGAAGCACTGTATGAATTAATAACCTCTCGGAGTGATGCAACAGCTGCAACAATGCAAAGTAACGCCTGGCACGGCACGGCGGATTTTTCTCTGGCATTTTGATGAAAACGTTACTTCTGTTTGTGTCTCCGTGAGACACAGAGGAGAAGCTGTGGTAGCACATCTGCGGCGTACATCTGCCACATTTCACAAGCTCTTAACTTTGAACACCAGCTGATTCTGTGCCAACATTTTATCTGCTGTTCAAGTGTGTGAAAAAAAAAGAGCTTTGTTTTGTGAGCTCCACCGTGTGAGTGGCATTTAAGTTATTTGTTGAAATGAACACCTACGTCAAAGCTTTACAGGGCATATTCACGCTTCTGCAGCCCAAACATGCAACTGTGAGAAAAATGGTGTGAATTTCAGGAAAGTTTAAGCGCTTCATTACCCAGAAACCTTCGCCTGTTTTGGTAGCAGCTTCGACCATCGCTGGGGAGCTGAGTGTTCTGTCTCACTGCTGGTGAGGAGACCGGCTTTCGAAAGTCTCTTCCTGCGTGCCGTGAACATTTCCACCAATGACTAACTGTTACATCACCGCCTGCAACTGGCAATTAGTTGAATTCATGATTAATCTGCCAAATATTTTTTTCTCAAATTATGCATTAACCTTTTATTCCATTGAATGTCTTAATGCCAAAAGGTCAAATGATTTGATTTGACTTGACTAACTAGTGCTGCACGTTGCTTGAGACTGTAAAGGAGTGTTAGAGAGGCAAGACAGAGATATCAGTTTACAGGCTGTTATATGCAAGCAAGAAAGTCAGGGAAGGTATCTGTTCATACATGTAGTAGTAGTGATGACAGCTAACGTCATGAGCTGAATTGGTGGATGAGGTGTGCAAACAACAGAGTTACTGCAGGATGAACTGATGAACATACAGCACACGACTCTGGATACAAGGTCTTGTATCATTCAGGGCTTTATGGCATGTGGCAGGTTGCAGTCACAGCTGAGAGTCAAGCAGCACATGAAATGCATCCAAGTAGACAGGCGAGATCTCATTACAAAATAACATTCATGGGTTGACTACATTTCAGAAATGGTGTGTACTAAGTGTCGGATCTCTTTGTCAGCTCAGAGTCGGAGGACAGCTTGTAAAAGTCAAAATTGTATTTGTTGTTGTACGTGTATTTTTCTGATGCATCAGAGACAAGAAACAAACTTATTTTATCATGAATATTGTGAGTTTTGCAACATTTATCAGATGAGACTACAGTTGCTCTGGTCACAGTCTGACGTAACATTCACAGACACTACTGTGTGTTACAATGCAAGTAAAGAGAAAGTGCTGTGTGTGTTTCTGCCCTCTCCACGTTGAGTCAGTCAATCCCTGGAGATGTGCAGCTCCGTCATTTGCATGTGCGTTTCTGAGTGTGTGACTTTCTCCCCTCTTTTATCTTCCTCTCAGGTCAATCCCCTCATTGTTAAGTTACATAACAGCACTTAGTCAAGTAACAATCCAGCCGCGACGGTGCGCAGGTCTGCAGGATAACTGTACTTCCTCTCCGACACTCCTCTGGCTGAGAGCTCCTCTCAAACTTGTTGTTGACTTTTCAACCTGCTCAGTGGAGTCGACTTTTTTTTTTTTTTTTTTTTCTGGAAACAAAGTGGAGCTCCTTCTCACACGAGTCCAACCTCTGGAATTCATTTATGGAAATGAAGTCATGTATACCACAGATTCTGGTTTTTGGTCAGATGTAGCTCTCAAAGTGCTGAGTGGGCCATTTTTCTATGCCAGCAGGCTTTTTCTTTGAGACCACCAGTGAGTGGAGATGTAATGAAATGTGATTTTTGAAATGATTCCAGGTGTGATTCTGAGTGAAAATGGGGATTTGGTGGAGGCTCTGAGAATATATTATATTATTCAAGGATGCCGCAGCACCGATAGCGTAATTCTGGGCCGACAGTGATGTTTACAGTAACGTTTTTATTGTAGCCAATTCCGATATTGATGTTTTTTTGTTTTTTACTTTTTTGTAATTCGTTTCCCCATTGTGTGCCAGAAATTACTGTCATCTGTTCAGTCATCCAGCCCTTTATTACAGACTACTGATGCAATCATACAAATTTATGAAACAACCTTTAATACAACTTTATTTCTAGGGATGTGCAATTAATCAAAATGTTATCGAATTCACAGTACAATGTCCAGATCATTTAAAATGTGTGACGTAACAGCATTGTCATGAAGTGCTGTCGTACTGTAGTGAATTTGCATTTTGCATTTGACTTAAATAGGCCAAATGTGTATGCATTTAAAAACAAAATCATCACAATAATTCAGGACAGCAGATAGCATGTTGTGAGCCTGTCATCACAACACAGCTTCACTGAGTGTTGGTTAAAAGATTAATGTTAGTGTTGGGTTGTCGTCTGGTGTTATGATGTAATTCAAGCTGTTACTTTTGATTTAAGGAAATCTACGTGTTCTGAATCACACATCACTGTTTTGTGTCATCCTAATCCTGCGTTACCACCGCGTTATTGTACAAATTGCGGCGTTGAGAAGCAGCTTTGTGGGCACCTGTGTGCTGGAGCTGCATAAATTACCGTTTGTGAGCTATCAGTAAAGTGAAGTCTACATCAGGAGACTTGATAATGACTAAATGGCCAGGAGCACTCATGACCTGTAGTGTTTGCTGCTCATGCAGCACAGAGGAGGAGAAGCCCATGCATGTCTCCTCCAGTCTATTCATAGCCAAGGCGGTGTGACTCCCACCGCCTCTGACTGACTGCTTTCTGCTTCCCCTCTTGCTCAATTACTTCTCTGACTCCCACATGTGGGTCTACAGCTCTTTGGCAGGCAGGAAGACTTACCTTGTGGAGGAGGAGAGCTGAAGCCCAACTGACTGGTGCAGGTTAAAGCAAGACACGCATTGCATTTGTCAGTGTCAGAGAGAGACAGGAGCCTCATAGCGAATTGAATGCAGGGAGAGATTTGGCACCCACAGCGGTGTTTCTTTTAGGTTCACTTAGCTGCAGTGCACCACCTCCCCCTCCTGCCCCGAGCTGGGACGATGCCCCAACAGCTGGCCGAAATGAAAATGCAACAACAGATTCATCATTCAGCCATATTGCTGCTTAGCCTGCCCTCCACCCCTCCGAAAAAACATAACGGTTATAATTGCAGTCAGAGCGCAAATATCAATATATCATCATATAAATAGTCAAGTGAGGGCCGTTCTCAGAGCGCAGCACTCTAGGATCGGGCCCCGGGGCGAATATGGAATGAAACAGAGGCAGGGCTATGAATGTTGAAGGGCTGAAAAATATGCAGTCAAAATGCAGGAGGAGGAGGATGGTATCACACTGTACTCATCCTGTCAGACCGTGTTTTTCTAGTACTTTCCTCTCCCTCCCACCGACCCCCCTATTATTCCTTTATTCTGCTGATACAACCTCCTCCCGTCTGCTGACTAACTGACCCACATTCCTCTGCGTGACTCGCTGCCCTTAAGAGTGTGTGTGTGTGTGTGTGTGTGTGTGTGTGTGTGTGTGTGTGTGTGTGTGTGTGTGCGCTCAAGCCCACATTGCTGCTTGTCATCTTGTGTGTCCTTTGTGTGTGTGTGTTTGCGTGTGTGTGTGTGTGTGTGTGCATTCTTATGCCTTCCTCTCTCTACCTCTGTCTGCCTGCCTCTCCCCACAAAAAAAAAGAAGAAGAAACTGTGCCGTGTCCCTCAGGCTTCAGCAGGAACCAATTAGGAGATTGCTCTTTGGAGGAGCATCAGTCACTGGACGTAAATGATTGGTAAAGCGCCTCATTTGCTCGCTCGCTCTGTGTTTGTCTGCTTTTTCGCTGTGTTCCACTCAGTTTGGGGGGCTGCAGCCGCTGAAGTGACATTTCTTCATTAAATGTAATAAACAGTGCTGGCTGAGGTGAGGCTCCCTCTAGTGGAGAGCTGTGTCTCTGCGAGGTGAACGTTCTGATGTTGCAAGGAAGTTCAATGGTTCTGCCAAGACGTGAACTACCGTGCGTGGAGCCTGATATATGATGAGTGTATTGTGATGCACGTACAGGAAGTCAGGAAATCATGATTAGTATGGACAGCAGGGACTGAAGGTTTTTAAACTTTCCGCCTTTCTTAATGAGCATGAATTTAAAAATGCATTTCTCAATCAGTGAACTGAATTTAATCTAGATTTAAAGCTTTAGCCAAAAGCTACCCAACCCTGTTACCAGTGGCTGTGCAATTGATTGTTTTTTACACTGGACACACCTTTCTTTCACAGAATACACTTTTGATATGCGCTACATGATATATGCACTGTTTTGAATGATTTAGGATGATGTGCCACGTCACTGTGTGCACGGTGACGCTCAGAGGTGTAGATCGGCTTCCAGATAACTCTGGTACAACACATCAGTGAAACGTTTACATTGAATACTGTGCAGTAAATGGTCCCTGGCAAATGTAAATAAATAACCCTAAAAATTACAATAAATTAAAGGAAAAATTCACCCAGATTCATCCTCATCCCTGAACAGCTGAGGATGAATGTCAGAATCTCCCAAGACTACATGAGTCACAGTTTGGTTAACATCAGTATGTTACAAACACACCTACTTACCCTGCTAACTTGCATTACCTTACATATGTGATGCAACTTTACGACGTCATAAAAGAACCCACCATTGACTTCTGGTTCCATACTGGACACGAACAGCGGCTTCTTGAATCAAAGTCCTGTGCTTGTGTAACCCAGCCAGCCATCCACATCCGACTCCCTCTATGGACTTTTTATACCACTCATCCTCATCCTTTACAGCAGTCAAATCCTCAGTCCCCTGTCGATGTAAAGTTTAGTGTCCACAACAACGACACGTTTCTGGAGCTTCCCAGCAAAGGAGCGTTGCAGCATTTTCCCATCGACTTCAGTTGTTTAGGAGAATGCTGCAAAGCTGTTTCGCTGTGAAGCTGAAGCTGAAGCTGGGAGAACTTATCCTTGTTAAAATGTTAGCCATAAAACTCAAAGTCGCTGAATAGGCATCCCTGTCAGACCTGCTTTCAAGAATAATCTTAGTCTCTGCTTTCTTTGTTTTCAGGTCTAAAACACCAGCTAGCTCACTTCTGGAGGATTGCATTTGAGATTTTAAGCAGAAGAGGTGGATACAAGAACTCAAGAGAGGGGAGCACGTTTCAAGCTGTGACGGGATGGCTCTGGTCGACAAGCATAAAGTGAAACGGCAGCGGCTCGACAGGATCTGTGAAGGTGAGACAGACTCCTTTACTCCTCTCGTTTCTTTGTCTTCTCTCCCCTTTTTATGCGCATGTGGAGTCGAGAGACTGCGCGGTCACTGGAAATCGATTATTTAGGTCGTGGGTTTGCCTGCGTCTTTGTACATGTAGTGCGAGTATCCACAATGTTGTGGCCCAAAAAAAAGTTTCCCCTCCACTGTTTTATGGAAATGAAGTTTCCATCAGTGTTTAAGCCTTTCAGCCTGCTCGCACAATTCAGTGAAAAGCCGGTGGGATCGTTTGCGTGAGTGTGTTTGTGTGTGTCAAAAGGGAGCTTTGGGACCAGCCGAGGCTCCAAACTTCAGCTTTGAAGGCCGTCTAGGAGGGAGAACGTGCGTGTGTGTGTGTTTGTATGCGTGTGTGTGTGTGTGTGTGTGTGTGTGTGTGTGTGTGTGTGTGTGTGTGTTGTGGAGGTTGATGGCTGAATGAGACTTGAGTTCGATGTTTCCAGATTGCTGGAGAGATGAAGTAGAGAGTTTGTAATAAAGTGAAGCACTCCTCAGAGCCCTGGGATTGATTATAGCTGCTAGTGGGATTGATTTGTTTGTGTGTGTGTGTGTGTGTGTGTGTGTGTGAGTTAAGAGAAAGACAAAACAGGAGATTTTTCCTTTCCTCTCTCCTCAGTAATTTTTTTCACTTACTCACCGACAGGAGCCACTGAACGAATGTTTATTTGGTGTTTGTTAGCTTGCTCAGACTCGTACTCGCCCGTCACTCATGCTCCAACACATCATATGCTGCACTGCTGCACTGCAAGATTTTATTTTTGGTATTTTCCCTTTTGTAATGTTGGCAAAGCTTCCTGCTGCTGTTCCATTGGATCCTATAACTAATAGCCGAAAAAGTGAAGAGTGTTCCTGAGGTTTACTCTGTATTTGGGAATAGTGAAGATCTGCTACAGGATTAGATATTATAATTTGATTTCAATTTAAAAATGTTTCACCTTTTAATACAGTATGTGATTGTGAAGGAGTCTCACTGGATGCTCAAACAGCGTTTGACCCCCATGACTTTCCGATGTCAGAAGTGGAGGCGCTGTGTACAAACAGTATTTAACTTTTGGTAGCCAACAATCCTGAAATCCACACTGTCTTAATACAGCAAGTGTGTGTGAGAGTGTGTGCACCCATTATCCCCATTTAAATGATTTTCAAATGCCACCCTCTTCTATTACTAGGATTGCAAAAGTATGACATTTTCCTGCTCTGATAAACATTAAATATCACAGTCTCATGGTGTTATATCAAACATCTAATATTACCAATTACAGTGACACAAATGCTTCATTGTAATTTAGCAAAATATTCTCTTCTGACAGACCTGAGACTTGATATACACTTGAAATATACAGTATACTTGGTAAGATTGCGAGGTTTGTTTTTGAGGCGATTAAAAAGTCTGCTTATACTAGTGATGTTTAACCTGCGATCATCTTCGTAAATGATGTTTGTATTAACGTAACTGCTTTAACATCCCAAATAGAGTGAATTGCAAAAGAAGACATTGTGTTGCGAGGTTGTATTTTGTGTAATTTGCGTTGTTTCAAGTATGTTTCTGATTAGTCTATAGTTCTGTAAAGACGCTCCACTTTCACTTCAGCCCTCCAAAAGTGAAACTCAGGATTTTCTTAGTAATAATGAGTAATAAAGTTTTAATGTGAAGTGTCAAGTATCAGCATTTCAGTTTTTTTCTCGTAGAAGGAAAATCCCATTAAAAACTGAGAAACCCAATATAATAGATCCCTAAATGAAGCAGTGTTGCTGTCTGTTTCCACCCTCAGAATGAGAGCCACATGTGGCATCTAAAACCTCTCCAAACCACCAGCCCTGCTCGCTTGGAAACACTTTTTTCCCCTCTTTTTTTTCACACCAGAAGAATTACTGTTTCAGTGTCTCGGGAGGGTAATATGCTAAACATCGTCGAGCAGTATTTTCTGATGTGCCCCGTTTGTCCCACAGACGTCTTCAGCGGTGTCCCTGTCTCCCCCCTGCTCGACAGTGAAGTCATTCTGCTGAAGATGAAGGGGGATTTATTTATTTATTTTTTTATTCTGGTGCAGTTAGTCACCGCAGCTGCTCTTAAAAATGTGTAGAAGAGGGGTGATTCACTTCTAGGAAGTTAAAAGATCAGAGGGTGGTGAATCACGTCGTTTTCACGGTAGCGTTAAATCTGCTCAACCATATAAAAAGGGTATTTCAAAAACCAGAGGCATGGGGTGTTCTGCAGCATAATGTCAAAGCCACCCACTATTATCTATAAACAGAGTGTTTGGACTGAGGCGTGAAATAGAAATCAAAGTTCGCATCATGTGTATTGACAAAAACAAGGACGTTACGGCGCGGCTGTGATTGCGTTGCAGTCGTGGGCTGCGCTCGTCGAGACGGCTTCCCTAATCTCCATTTATCTTCTGAGGATAAGTGTGTCAATCCAATACTTGTTTCACAGCGGAGTGCATTGATTACATCTTTACTCATCGTGATGAGTGGCTAACGGAGCCGTGCCTGTGCCCTAAATTGAATTCGAAATGGCTGATCAAGTGTGGCTGTTTACTCCAGTGAAAAAATGGTCACGGTGCCGGAATGTAGATTTCAACCGAATCGGCGAACGTCGTGCCATCGAGGACGTCTGATGTGACTCAGTGTCTTTTGCTTTCATGTTGGATAGTTGTGGCTTTTCAAATTAAAACTGCAAGGTCAAAACTAAGGCTATAGCTCACATCTGTCGGTTTTTTTAATTAATCTATTGATCATTTGGTCTGAAAACACGTTAGAAAATGTTGCTGCTTGCCTCTGATAATTTCCCAGACACCAAGATGATGATCAAAAATAAAGAGATATTCAATCTACAGTAATACAAAACAAAGAAAAGCAGCAAATCCTCACATTTGAGAAGCTGAAAAAAGAAAATGCTTGCCTTTTGTTTTTGCTTGATGAATAACCTTTGACAGTTAATCAATAATCAAATTAAGGTTTTCCCCAGGAAACTGCTGTAGCCGAGCTAGTGAACCACACAGAACTGGACGCGTCATGTTTTCTGATGACTATTGTTAGTAGGATGCTGAACAAAAACAACTTTATTATAAATATGACATGATTTGCAGTGTGAAACTTCACCTCTGCTCTTTTTCAATAAAGGTCATGGTTTCGACTTTATAAGAAATCAGAGAGCAGTGAGTCAATTGAGGGAAATAATAAGTATTTTCGAAATAAATTGATTATTGTTTTCCAGCTTTTCAAGTTTTAGATTAAAAGAATTGATGCTTTCAGTATATAATAGTTGCTGTAAGCGTTATTTTCATTTTAGCTAACCTCCATTTTGCAGCGATCAATCCCGTCCCTCCTCTTTATGCCACCACGCTTGCAGAACTGTTTTTTCAGACAGCTCTGCCTTTTTAATGAAGATCTCCGTCCTGACTGGATAAAGTGAGCAGGGATAAAATGTATTTTCTCTTTTAGTGTATGAGCAGGAGGAGGAGAGACACGAGTCACCGATCAAGCAGTGATTAGTGTTGGACTATAGATCCATATAACACTTATTTTAGTAAAAATATATCACTTACAGCAGCTTTAATACATGCGTGGAGGACCTCTTATAATTACAATATTTTCTAATTCATGTGTGTCAGTCAGCTAAATAATTCATCCGCTAATTGTTTCCACATTGTTTGAATTTTCAGAAACAAATGACTTCAGTTATTTCTCTATTAACAGCATTGTTCAGTTTAGATATCAGCTTTCAGAATGTATGTGGCACAACTGCTCCTTCTGCTGCGGGTTTGATAAAGCGCCAAGAAGAGTGTAACTGCAATAAGGGAACTGTGGCAAACATCTGTTGTGAGCATCAGTTCCCGTACTCTCTTGTTCCCCCCTTTTTCTCTCTCTCCCTCTCTGACTCCCGTCTCTCCTTCTGTCCGCTCCATCTGTGTACCCAGCATGCATTGGCTTGGGCAGCAGCGCGAGTCGTTGCCATTGCCGTTTAGCCGGAGCTAACTGACTGATCTGGGCAGAGATGGGATGTGAGCGGCACTGCGACGTGAACTAGGTCGCGGTAACAGCATGTTCCTGAGTGTTGATTTACAAGTTGCAAATCTGTGCTTGGATGCAAACACCACAAGGTGGGGTAGTGTAGTATGTCATGGCGTTTCCAAGTGTGCAGTAAAATAAATATGTTAATGCTTGATAATGCATCTCGTATTGTCATGTGTGAAACAGGAGGAGATGTATAAACAGCGAGCGGTGAATAATGTGGCCAGTCAAGCTAAAATACCATAAAACTTTGCCCGTGAATTATTCATATTCTCACATATAACAGACCTGCGAGATTTTTAATAACAAAACGCTTCATATTAAATAGAGAGGACAACCAGGGAGGCTGTGGAGGAGAGGGAGGAGGAGGAGGAGAAGGAGGAGGAGGAGGAGGAGGGGGGGGTGTCCTGATGTCATCCTCCCCTGCAGGTTTGGGGAGGGAGGGGGGGCTTTGTATCCTGAGCTTTTCGGCACAGATTCGGGGCTCTGCTGCATCCACCTCTCTGCTTTCATCCCCTCCTCCTCCTCCTCCTCCTCCTCTCCTCCCTCCTCTCCTCCTCCTCCTCCTCCTCCTCCTCCTCCTCCTCCCACTCATCTCTCCACGCTCTGGCATCCAGCTCCGGTATGAAGTCATCGGAGCGGTCTCCGGGTCTGACCCCCCCCTCGGGCTTGTTCCAGGCTCCTCACCAAAACCCGCGACCCCTTTATAGGCTTTGTGGAGAGGCAGGGAGGGGCACGGAGAAGTGGAAGGAAAAAGAGGAGATAGAAAATGTTGTTTCTGGAATGAGATTCGTATCAAACCGGCATGAGTGATTTTTGTTATTTCTTTCATCGGAGTGTGACTTCTCTTGTGCTCACCTTGAATGAAAATTTCCGGCACGGTTTTCTTTTCGTCTTAGCGTCTTTTGTTTGAGCTGGCGTGTAGCTTAGCGGTTGTGTGAAAGTTTGGGGAAGAGTTTCTGGAAAAAAAAAAAAAAAAAAAAAAGTCTCCTTTTCAAACTAAACTCTTCAGCTGCAACACTTAAGCATTATAATGACATGTGGCTCTTCTGGATTTTGGCTGGAGATCAGAGGAAGCACGGGTAGGAGAGTGCACCCAAAAGAGATGGATAACAGGGAGAGGGGGTGTCTCGGTAACATAGCTGACATAGAGGAAATTCTGGAGAGTTTGTGGCTTTTGCTGCTTTCGTGTGTGCATTGCATACTGCAATACAAAGCTGTGTGTCAATTCAGAACACTAACCGAGTATATGATTGTCATTTAGATAAGTACTAGCTTCATTGCCATCAACCTCCATTTTACAGCCCATTTAGTCCCTATGGAGATGCATTCAGATAGAAATAATCCCACTGGAATCACATACAAGCCATTCATGTACATAATGTCTGTTAAGTGTGCATTACAATTCATCTGACAGCATTATTCGTTGCAGGGGTATTGGCATTGTAATCCCATTTCCAGTTGGTGCCTCCTGCCCCACGCTCATGCATAAGTCAATGTGTGTTTAACATTCAAATCATGCCTTGAGTGTGCAACGTGTCACACTGGAGGAGACAGTTGTTTTTATTCCTGTTGCAGTGCGGTATTCACTTTGAGTTAGCGTGTGATTGTTATTCATGTATGCACGTCAGAGCTGAGGCCAAGGCTTTAGCGGCCGTTTGCGTGTGCGAATGAAAGGGGACGTTAACGAAGCGCCGCGGCCGCTCCCGTCTCTGCTGCACGTCAGAAGACGAGCAGATCAGGGTCAAAAGGCTGAGCGGGGGTATCGGGGATCGTGCGAGCTGAATGTGTTTGTGTGTGAGCGCCTGCGAGTTAAGTGTGAGTGACAGGAACTTTCTAAATGGGCCTTGTTTGCATGTGGGCCTTCTGATTCCAGCATTGCATGCAAATATTTTACATGGTTAAAACATGCACTGATGAGCACGCCGACACTCACGCTTGCACACACAAACACAAAAAGCGAACACACCTCTGGTTCTTAGCTGAATATCAAACACAACAACAACATTTGGTACAACACAAATGTTGGGTTCCATGAATTGTCATTGCTTTTTCTGTAATACTGTGTTTTGTGAAATGTCGTTGTGTTCTGTAATGTTGTTGTGATTTGACCTTCAGGGCCACCGTAGATTATCCTCCTGGTTCAGCTGTAGTGTTAAAGTGGAGGCAGGAACTGAGAGGGCTGAATGACGGGAGTGGAGTAGAGAGTTTCTAAAACAATGGCAGGCGCCTTGTGTGACAGATTAACCGCAGGTCTTACTGTTATACATCATGTCCGCCTTGCTACTCGCTGCTTAATGCAATTTTTCTCGGACTCTGACAGAAGTGTAGTCTCGTAAAAGAAAAAGTGAGGCTGAAGTAGTAGCTTTCTGAAATCTATTAGCAGTTAAAAGAGCTGCATAATTGCGTCCTCACCCGAGGTTTCTATATGTTTTACCAGTTCTGGATTTTTCCACCAGTCAAGTCTTATTCAATGTAAGGTCTTTATAAGCTTCTGCTGGGGTGGTATTATATTTGTTCTAAAATCCCCGGCTTAATTCCTAAATCCCTCTGTTACAGTGAATCTGGCGTTGTTTGCACAGTCTGGCAAGTATGGCAAATGGAGGAACATTAGAATTTGAAAGTCAAACATTGTTTAGTTTGAGACAAACAGAACTCTGTGATTTGCTTCCCTGTCAGGATTAGATCCGCAAACCCAAAGTACACACCTCTGCCCCGTCTCTGTGTTTGAGGTTGACTTTATAGGGATGACTGATCTGCTGCACCGGGTCTCTGGAGAGTCGGGCAGAAGAAGTAATGAGAGGAGTGGATGAGGTTGGGGAAAGGAAGCCGGGGCATCACGTATGCTCCATAGGCTCGTGCCCTTGACACTGATGCGTGCGTATGTGGCCGTGATCATCTCCGCCCAAATTTAAGCTGCTCAAAAAGAGACTTAGCAAGGGTATTTGTAGCTTTTGGGAACATTAAACATAAAGTCTGACTTCTACAAATGAATGTTTGCTCATTGTGACATCAAGGAGTTTTTTTTATACTTTGTGAGCTCAGAATAAAATGCAGGTAAGACTGTGCACCTTTATGTGATGAATGACACTCATACTCGGAATGACTGTAGAACTCGATTGACTTTCTAACAGTAAAACTCTGCTTGACAAAAATCAACATGGGCGTCAAAACTGATTTTTTTCCAAACTCTCTGCTTTGATTTAATAAATCATCTTTATTGTCGCATTTGGATCTCTATGAGGGCTCGCTCTTGCCTCTTCTCCTTGCCATTTTAATTTCCTTTTTACATAAAGCTGACTAATGTTCCTCTGACCTTACCCAAAGAAAAAACACTCTCAAGATGTCTGCGCTATTGGTTTTGGAGCCACTGTCATCAGCTTTTTTCCCCTGTCATCTTGTGAAAACAGCAGAATATCTGATCTCTTCCTACTCTAATTACACAACCGTGATTAAAGGAGATATTAGTGCCGCAAACGACAGACATGCCCGCACAGTTTCCACAGGCCCTCTTTAAGATATTCAGGAACTTCTCTCAATATGCTGATATTAACTTTCTTCACCATCTAAAATATGTATTACTGGCCCTCGTTATGGCTGGCTCGCTCTGAGATTAGATTTGGATGGAAATGGATACTTCCTCACCTTACATCTGTTTTCATGCATTAATAAACAGGGATCCTCTGCAGAAGGAATCGGGTTTCAGCCACGGTGACATGAAATGAGACATGCATGTACACTGTCAGAAAAGAAGTTTTAAATTTGTACCTTTGGGGTACATTCACCTGTCACTGGGGCATTACCCTCTAACTACTGCTGCTGTACCTTTGACATTGGTTACTTATATGTACCTTAGTGGTTTGGCCCTTAAAGAGCCCAGTCTTGTACCTTTTCATCCTTGATTTTAGGGGACAAACACTGAGCTTTTAAAAAGGGTACATATATGCACCTTTTTGGCCCCTATATAGTACACATAGTTACCTTGAAGTCCAATGTTGAGTCCTAGGTGGTACATTTGTGTAGATTGCATCTTGGGGGACAGAAATGGACTCCTACTCTACTCCTATTTCTGAAAGTGCAGCTAGGTAGGTTGGTATATGGTCAGTTTTCATGTATGTCTCATAGGCAGAGCATAATATAAATTTGATGCAGCATTATAGCAAACTTTTTTTTTATTTATGTCTATTTTATGGCATATTTGCATGCTGTTGATTGAACTTCTGTTGTGCTTTGGCTCGACAAACATAGGATTGTCGCAAGGCAAAGGTTGTAGGTGATCTGGATTAACTGCTGTCACAAAATAGCCCTCCCCCTTGTTCACACAGACACACACATTAACACACACATACTGATGCACACACACCCCCCAGTGTTTTACTTTTCTCTGCAAAGGGGCAAATCCCGATTACAGAGCTTCTCTAAGAGAAGGAGATCAGGGAAGCTTTAGGGAAAGAGGGGGAAGGTGTTTTGTTTTTCTGACAGTAAGATACATGGTGAGAATTCATTTTTGACCATAAATGACAAAATTAAACAATTTAGAGTTTCGAGCATCTTGTACCGTTATCTTGTAACTCGACTGGACAGAAAGTAATATTGATAATTCAGTGCATCATTGCTTAAAATGACTGTCATTGGGAGGGCGAAAGGACAAACTGCAGGTGGATTTTGTTATGCAGTTTGTAATCTCCATGCAGTCCACACGCTGTAATTTTCAGTGTCCTCCAGTTAACATACAGACAGCAGGTCTGAGTGATTTCAAATGGAGGAGAGTGGGGCAGTGACAGCGCACGCCACGAAGGCATCAAGGACATTTCAGTGTGAGTTGGGCAGCAGTTGCGTGGTGGCTCTGCTGCAAGCATGGGGCCTGGAGGATTAGTGTCCAATCAGAGTGGATTTGATGTTTACTGACAGCACATGGGACTTAGCTGCGAGAACTGTATTTCATTTGTATGCAATGAAGCCGTGCTCCTTGCCTGGCCTGGCCTCCCCTCCCCGTGCTGTGAATCTGCCAAAAACTGAAACCTGTTGACGACAGCACATCATCAACTGCTTCAGGTATGTGACTCTTCAGGAGAGGGTGATGGGGTTTGGGCGTGGACTCTAAATCATTGGCATTATCATCACCGGAATCATCATCATCACCAGATACGCTTGAATCTGGTTCACATGACGTCACAGTGGGAAGTGGAATTAAACAGGCTTTATTTAGATGTAATCCCTCATAGCAATCGGCAGAGCGAGGAAAATGTCCCGGAGAAGGGAAGAGATAAACCCTATTGGATTAGTACAAGCCCCTGCCCATCCCAACCTATAACTCAACCTATCCCCTTTTTTGTCTTTTTTTTGCCATCTCAAGCATGCATCCTGTTGCTGTGTATTCCATGGAGTAACTGTGCAGTGTTGGTGTGCTTTGGTGTAATGTGTTTGTGTGTGGTGTCTTCTTTCCTCACGCACAACAAGCCAGCACGCCCAGGGATTAATTATTCAAAGACCGACAGCCAAAGGGGGAGTTACCTGATAGTACGGACCTACAATATTACAACCTGATATCAGGTGAGACAGTGGACCCTGCTACATCTTCTTTTCTGCCTGTTCTCCACCTTCCTCTCTCCATTTTTACTACTACGATACCTGAAGACTTGAAAGGGAACTTTCAAAAACCAGGTTACAAGAGGATTTTTTTTCTGTTTTGTGTTTTTTTTTTTTTTTTCCTCTGTTGAAGCCTTCTCTGCTTTTTCCCTTTTTTGCCAATGCTTGTCACTAACAAACAGTTGAGCCTTGGTCGCTCCCACAGTTGGGACACATTGGGAGGGAATGAGGGTCAGTGGGACAGGTCTGAGAGTGTCTACGAGCAGCAGGCAAGAGTAGCCGGCCGGCGCAGCTCTCTTTCATACGGGGAGGGAGGAGGGTGGTACGAGCCTCCACCAGGAGTGCGGCCCCCTGACCTGGATTTAAAACGCGACCAATATTCCTACCAAGACCCTCTCTACGGACAGGTTTACCCAGACCGACACGACCCGCGCCTGAGGAAGGGCTCTGCGCCTGATCTAAACCACTACGAACGTGCATCTATGGCTCACCGAGGATCCATTCCACATCAGGATTACTATCCACATGACCCGGCCATGACTCCCCGGGCACCTGAGGGCTTTTACCGTCCAGAACACCAGCCTCCGCCACCTCACCCTCATCCACTCAGTAGGTCAAGCTCTCATTTTGGGATTGCACCTGGGTCTCGTGCTGTGTGGGATCAAGGTCAGGGAGGGAGAGTTGGACCTCAAGCCCCTTCATCGCCTCTACCTCCTCCTCCTCCTCCTCCAACTGCCCATGAATTGAATCGAGCTTATAGGGAAGCTGGTGCTGTAACCGCTGCCAAAATGACACCAGATGGCCAACAGCGCAGACCTTCCAGAGACCCATCTCCTGCTCACTATGGTATGGAGCATGCATCTCCCCTCTATGCCAGTGAGCCTCCACCCCTGACAGGCCAGCCAGTCTATACTGATGTTAATGGCCGCCCATTGGATCCACAGCAACAAGCTGCCACCTGTCTGGTAGTGGATCCCGCAAGTCAAGGTATGATTATGAGGCAAGAGACAGCCTCACCCTTCACTGTCCAACAACAGCAGCAATTACAGCAGCAGCAACAGTTGCATCAGCAGCAACTTCAACAGCAACAGCAAATACAGCAGCAACAATTACAACAACAGCAACTTCAACAGCAACAACTTCAACAGCAGCAGTTACAGCAACAACAAGTACAGCAGCAACAACTTCAACAGCAGCAATTACAACAGCAACAGCTTCAACAGCAACAGTTACAGCAACAGCAACTGCAGCAAGAACAGTTGCAGCAGCAACTGCAGCAACAACAGGCCATGCCACCTCCACCTACCATGCCCGTCACTGACCCTAATCTTTCTATGGTGCCTCAACTTCCTGCTACACCTGCCCCAGTGCAGCCCGCAGCGGCAGTTGCCCCAGTTGCACCTGCCCCTGTGCAGCCTGTCCTAACTTCAGTCCCTCCTCCCCCAGCTACTCCACTTCCTGCTCCTCCCCCTGCTGCCCCACAAACACCTTTGCCCGTGGAACCCAAGAAAATTGTTCATCCTGAGTTTCTTGCCCTGTTGCGAAATGAGGGCCTCTCCGAGAGCACCATCTCCTCTGTTATCCAGCAGGGATTTGACTCCACTAGCATGCTGGCTGTTATGGAGGAAAATGATGTCCGTACCATTGCCCCCAACCTTGGCCAGGCGCGTGTACTGTCTCGTCTGGTCCACAACTGTAAGCGACCCGCTGAGGCTCCGCTGCCTCCCTCTGTACCTCAAACACCCGTGCGAGGCCGCTCTAACAGCTTTAGCCATCGCTCAGACATCTCCCACCACCAGCAGCACCACCATCCACAGCACCCTCCACATTCTTTGACCGTGGACCCCAATCTGATGCAACCACAGACCCCTGGGGCCTTGCAGACCATCTCACCAAGGATGGGAGAAGCCATGGGGAGGAGACCCAGCAGTGCTCCCTCACAGCACCTCCTGGAAGCTTCTGGAGGCTACCCAGGCCAACCGCCTCGCTCCCCAGGGCCATATGCTGGAGCCATTATGCCTGTTCAATCAAGACCCATGTCAGCCTACTCTGCTGGGATGACCATGCCAGGGATGCCCATGCAAGGTATGCAGATGATGTCACAACAGATGACTGGGTCAATGCCTGCCATAGCAGGGTCTATTCACTCCATGCAAGGTATGCCACAGCAGATGCCCGTATCCATGCCAGCTTTACAGCAGCCACCCCAACAGGTACCGAAAGCATACTCTACCAATTACACAGTGCCCATGGAGCTTATGAAGAGGGACAGGAACATACTGCCATTATCACCCATGCACAGCCCTCACCCCAGTCCTCAGCTTATGCGAAAGGGTGCTGGGCCTGCACCGGACAATGCCCTTGTTCCTATGGGAGCTCCAGGCCAAAGCCAAGGTGCCCTGGTTGCTAACCAGAAGCTCAGTCGACGCACTGGTCCACCGGTCATAGTGTCCACTATGGCGTCTCCGGATACAAGTAAATCTTTTTTTCTCCTCCTTCCATCCTTTTTGTTTGCTGTTTATTTGATGTCTTTTTGTGTTTTGCTTTCTCTTGGCTGTTTCACATGTTTTTAATAGATAAGAAAATGGATTGGTGCTGGCGCTCTCCTTGTTTTGCATAGTTTATGTGTTCCTCTCATTGCTTTGATTAGCTCGACAAACCAGTGTTGCTGTGCTTTTAGTAATAATATTATGTTTTCACAGTTTGGTCGACATTCAGGGTATTGAACAACTTGATTACTAGACTGCAGTCCCTCACTGTGCGGAAAAAAAACTCTAAACATGTTTTCATCCTTCATTGTGATGAAGAATTAGTATGTTATGAGTGGAGTTTTTTGTGCAGCCATTATTCATCTGAAGTGTTTGTGAGATCTATTTTCTGGTACGACGCATGATGCTTGACCTTAAGAAAGTCCAGACTCAACGAGAATGTTAATAGGGTATTTTTTTTAAAACCACTTTATCTTTCTGGTCAGTGCTATCATTTGTTTGCTGTCCCTTGTTCATTCTCATTACATCCACAATGGATAAATGATGTGCTTTTTCTCTGTGCCGAGGCCAGAGGAGCGAAATCGAAATGTTGCTGCCTATCTCTTTTCCACAACTGTTGTCAGGATTATGATTAAAACTGTTAAAGGATAAATTTCCATCCCCTGGCCTACTTTTGGTTTCTGCTTTTGCTGTGATCCTTAAATGATACTTGCATCGGCTTTCTTGTCTACTTATCTCTGTGAGAGCCAGATTTGTCAGAATTCCATATACTTTGTGTGAAGTCCTTTATTATTTCAGTAATCTCATGCAGTTCTCTTGTCAGAATGACACATTGATGCCCCATTAAATACAACAAAAAATGGCACTGATGAGGCGTGATATGGAGGGTTTGGGAGGAACAGCTGTCAGCACCCTTTCTGATACCTTTTAAATTTTAACAACTGTGCGCTGTCTTCATGTTACAGTCTGTCAGCTGCTGCATTCATGTGTGAACAGTTCACATTAAGACTTCTCTGCAGAAAAAAGTCAGATATTGTGTGCAGTGGTGTTCACAGCCTGGGAACATGAGGTGTCCAGACGTGGATGTGTTAGTGAGAGTACACTACGTGTGATGTGATAGCGGTCTCCTTGTAAAGATATTTTTCTCATTTAGCTTGTAATGCCCTTGCTAGATAATTGTAGCCCTTTTTAAAAATCATAATCTGCCTCAGTTATACAGCATTCATAAAGACGCATAATGGTGCTTGCATCATCAGTTGTGTGTAGCTTTAGCTGTTGTATCATTGTAACTGCAGCTGTTTCTGATGAAGTCCTTTCTGCTCTGCCACGCACCATCTCTCCACAGCCCCCAAGCCCCTGTTGTTGTAAACATGGATGTCTTATTGCATTATGATAATAAGGGTGCATTAGGGTAGCCTGAAAAGCCTTTACAGCCAAAACACAACCTTTCCTCAGTCTTGCTGCTTTCAAGGTGTATCATTGGCCTTCATGAAATTGCATTTAGCTTTTGTTGTTCTTGAACAGTTTTTTTTTCTTTCCCCCACAAGATTCAGAGTTTATATTTGAACAGGCATATGTAAGAGTTCAAGGTCCAATTAGTTAGATAGTTGGAGAGTCTCATTTCCAACTGGTCAAACACCAAAATGTGGATTTAACATTTCAAATCACAGTACAGCTTTGGAGACAGAGCCCAGTCCTATGAAAGCTGCTCAGTGCTTCATGAAGCCCAAAAAGCCAGGATCCTCTACACACTAGAGACGTCCACCATTCGAGCTGGCTAACTTTGAGTTTAGCCCCTGGCTAACTTGAACAGTAATTAAATGATTTATTCGTGCAGGTCTTTCAGGTTTTTAAAATGTTACCGGACTGAATGGTCGTTTGTGGGGGTTGTGACACTCAATTAATGTATCTATAATTTTACAGCCGCTTCTTTCACAACGTAAGCCTATGGGAAAACATTTTTTGGGGCCCCAGTGCGTAACATGATGTTGCAGTTATACGGTTTGACTACTGCAAAAGTTGCTGCTATACCTGGGTCCTCACACCAACGCTTTGGTTTTGCCAGGTTGTTGAATACTGACGCCTTGACTTTGTAGGTCAGGCTGGCACCAATCTAAAGCCTCAGTGTTTTAGACGAGTTGGGAAATGGACTCAGCAATCAATTGTCTTGCAAATTGGACCGTACACAGCAGAGTTTCAGTGACAACAAAATCCCTCATTTCATTTATTGAATATTGTCTCAAATTCATGTTTAAAAAATAAAATGCATTTCGTCAATACATGCTCATTGTATAATCACCTGAATCGTTTAGTGCCGTATCAGCCTAAAGATTTAATTCATCATAATAAATGCTGCGGCATAAAATTATCCCATGACCTGATTAAAGTATATTTCAGACATTGTGGGCACTAAAGGCTGATGTCTCCATCAACACCGGCTCACCAGAGGCTGACTAGCAGCATCACTGGACAGATAAAATCGAATTACAGTGCTGATGGCCGATGTGTGATTGTGTCATTTTCTCTGGGCAGGTTGTAATGAGAAGGGGGGGTAGGTGGGGTTAATCCTGCAGATCCTCCATTTCCACTGCTGCACTAATCCACTGATATTCTCATTCTGTCCAAACCAGCCTCCTGGCTCTCTGTGAGACTATGTGAACTTCTGCACACAACCAGTAGGTCAAAATGGACTTTAATGGGGACCAACGCAGACTGGGAACAAATGTCAACAAAAGTGTGTTTTGTTTGTGTCTGTGATTTTGAGGCCCAGGAGTCCATATATTTCAAGATCCCGATTGCTTGGCTGTCAAAACAGACTGCTGCGGACAGATGCTTTGGAAAGGATTCCTTCAAGTCTGCCACATACACATACATTGCATTGTTGGTACACACACAGTCAGCAGAGTAGACCTCATTTGCATGTGGCTGACATTTGTTGCTTTGGTAATTTCATCTGTTAATGGACACAGCCGCAAAGCTGCTCTGAAAGCATATTCCTAAATTGTATGTTGCTAGGCAACGTGGGTTTTGGTGGTAATCATAGGCAGATTTGCTTCTGGTTAAAGGACCGGTCTATTGTCAGAGGATGCTGGAAATTTACTTCTTGCTTTAACAAAATGGCTGGCTTATCTCGCTTATCTGGAAAGTATTAATTAGTCGCTTTCAATCACTCCTTTTCATGTGGCATAAATTAAAATCAGGAGAGGTGTTTTTTGCCTGTTTTCAAAGACATTATCTGCATTTAATACCCAACAAAATTTGATTCAGCCTTCCAGTTTAAATATTATGTTTCTCTGGGTGAGGAAGGTGCAGGTTACCAGTGCAGGTGTGCCCTTGAGCAAAGGCCCTTATGTGTGTATATATGTATATGTATGTGTACACCACCAATCCAATTAGTTATGAACTTTGATTTTGTTCTTGTAACTATTAGCCCATTTGACATACATATGGTATGCCCCTGCTCATCTCAGTATATGATGCTTCGTGAAATACCCTGTAGCAAGACCCCGCCTTCACATGACTAACTGGGACTAACTCCCCATCCCCCTCACCGACATAATCACCATAGATGACATGTGGGACTTCCACTCTTTAACCTCCATCCTGCAGAGTGTGTCGGCTCCCGTCCGTGGACTTTTGCCAGGTGACCTGATGCCGGCTCAGGTCAGTTTTGCTCTGCGTGACACACTACCCGCGATTTTATTCCTTGCGCGGGCCTGGCGTGATGATGGGGGAGGGTTATGGCATATTAGTTTTAGAGATAGCAGATTATGTATTAACGGGGTCCAGGTCAACGCTGTGGGCAGTTTTTACACTGAGTGAGGGATTAAAGAAGAGAGGGAGAGAGGGAAGGACAGAGAGAGATAGAGGGAGGGAAAGAGTCCAGCAACTGATGGATGATGATTGCGGTTTGCGGGGTGGGGGAGGGGAAATGGGGCGTTGGCAGCTGTCAATCAACCTTGGACTGTCCATGAGGATGAGGCTAGCTGTCACTGCATACTTGACTTTGAGGGTCAAACTTTGGCCTTAATCTGGTTTGACAGTCAAAGGTTGGTTTCGTTATGTTGCTCCTCACTGTTCGCTGCTCATGGTGATATTTACTTTTTTCCCTCTGACCTGACAGGATGTGTTATCAGTATCACAACCTCGAGTAATGCAGCCACTGGATTAGATTTGTGATGTTTTCAGAGCAACAAGGGATGGACATTATCTTAATTGTGCCTTTGGACTTTGAATCAGTGCTGTTTCAACCTGAGAAAATCTGTTTTTGTTTAGTTTTGGTGCTTAGACTGTAATACATGGCTGGCAGAGTACTTTGAAGACTTGGATGGATATGAAACTCTGGTGAGATGAGCAGCTGTGTTGGAACATATCTGGTTTTCTGGTAATTTGATTAAAAAGTAAAAGGGACAAGCTTGTGCACAAAAAGATTCAAGGAGAGATTTTGATAGAATATTACTGATAATGTTCTGGAACAGGATTTAAATCATCCTCATGGCAGACTTTACCACTCAAAACAAACCATGAAGTAAAAAAAGAAAATCCCATAGTATACAGTTTTAAAATCACATTAGGAGAGCAGGTTAGCTGTTAGCAGCTGGTTGGCGACGGAGTCCTGCAGTTTGTTCGATACAGCTAACGGAGCTTATAGCTTACAGCCAAGCTAAACACACAGCAGGACTGGGAGCATCTGTTCAAGAATTCAGGAGAATTTGGATTTCAGAACGGCTCACATTTACTGAAGGACTGTAAGAGTTGTTCTGGGAGTTTGGACCCCTGCGAAGGAGAGACATCCAGTTACTGTGCTAAAGAATTTGAGTTTTGAAAACCTGACAATGCATTCAGCTGTGTAAGTGGACTCATTTCCTGATTGTGACAAATTTAATTGCCACACTTCTTCTTCTTGCTAAAAAATAAAGTCTTTTTTGGGGCCAGCTGTGCGGTGAGAGCAAGGTTGCAGGTTGGAAAGCTGATGAGCATTACATAAACCTATCCTTTAATTATCCAGCAGACTCCTGTTTCTGTGTTGAGGAACGCTGAGGATGTTATTACCAGAAAACAACTCTACCCAGCCCGTGATGGTGTGCGTGTTGTTTCTGTGAGCGTCTGTCGTGTCACACCAGATGTTCCTCTTAATGTCAGCCAGTGATTTCCTTTTTTTACCCTCATGAATGAAGGAAGGCTCTGGGCCCTCTCGCGCCCTACCAGGATTAGATCTTTACACATCCCGACGACTCCTTTTCTCGTCATCTCTTTCTCCTTTTCTTTGTATTAAATTGATCCCAGTTCCTCTTTGTCTCTCCTCTTCTTGGTAGGAAATGATTTGGCAGTGACACTCAAGAGAGCAGACAGTGGGGGGAAAAGAGAAAGATGGAGGTAATGGGAGAAATATGTTTCTAAACAAACGTCATACCCAGCTCAGCACATTCATTCATGACTGTGGTTGTGGGTTGCAGAGCAGCCCGTCTGCAGGAAAATGAGGGAAACGAGGAAAGATTGGAGCTTATTGAACCCATCTAAAGTCAGCGGTACAGAGAAGACTGAGCAAGAAAGACCAGAGAGATGAAGTTAAATGCACACAGGGCTGCTTTAGATTAGATAGTGAAGGATTGACTGCTTTGTAGGCGGTGACGGAAGTCTTAGATATGGGAGACTGCATAAATAAAAGCTCTGTCTTGCCATCTTGCAGCAGGTAAAAGTCCATTATTTTGTTTGTTTTGTTTTTATTGGAAGAAAAGAAACACCTCACATCAGTGTCGTGGCCACACGTTATCAGATTCAATCCATTTATTGTGCGGTTGCAAGAATGTTATTGCGACAATGCAAAACAAAGAGAATAAGCAAATCCTCACATTTAATAAGCTTGAACCAGAAGAAAATATAATTAAATGACTTCATATTTCCCCTGAGAGCGAATGACCTGCCTGGCACGGCGTTTCTATTTTCCTGCATGTCTGTTCTGTGAGGATGCATGGCAGACAGAATATAGATAAGATGCTGTGCAGGTGCCGTATAAAGAAACTGGACCTTGAAAAGGCAAAGTCTGACCATGGAGGCGAAAAAGCTCTTTCTGGCCAGTTTGCTGCATCCTTTCAGGGAGTCCTGAGGTGATTAACTGCTGGTTGGGAGGGCAGACGCGACAGAACGACAGACAGAAGAGGTCACATGCTCGACCAGGAAGAGAAAAAGGAAGAAGGACTAAAGCAATGAAATGAGAAGCTGAAATCCCCTGACTTTGAATTCCTTCTCTCATCTCCTTTCCTTACATCATCCGTCCTTTCCTCTTCCCTTCTCCTTTCCTTTCAGTGAGCGAGCGTCAACCATTGATGTTCTGATGGCTGATGATGCTCGTTCATTAATGCACTGCTGCTGAGTCAGTGTCACTCTCACTGATGTGTTTCCATGTTTGTTTTTATGTCGCACTTCATTCTGCAAAACCAAATTGCCTCTGGAGACAAATCAAGTTGAACTTTCTTCCACACTGCTTTCTGTTCCTCTCATATTCTCTTTTTTTCATTTCCTCTTCTTTCTTCTCTCCCTTTGTTTCTTTTCTTTTCTTTTCTTTTCTTTTCTTTTCTTTTCTTTTCTTTTCTTTTCTTTTCTTTTCTTTATCTTTCCCTTTCCTTTCCTTTCCTTTTCTTTCCTTTCCTTTCCTTTCCTTTCCTTTCCTTTCCTTTCCTTTCCTTTCTTCTCTTCTACTTTCCTTTCCTTTCCTTGCATGTCTTCTCTTCTCCTTTCCTTTCCTTTCCTTTCCTTTCCTTTCCTTTCCTTTCCTTTCCTTTCCTTTCCCTCCTCTTTCTGCCAGGGAGTCACCCTGAATTATTCATTTTGAGAAAATGAAATCTTCACGGGTGTTAAACCACAGTGAAGAAGAGGCATGGCTGATCATGTTCTCTGTATGCAGTGTTTTTATATATGTGTGTGTGTATGTGTGTGTGAGTGTGCGCGCACATGTGTGTGTGTGTGCGTGTGTGTGACCGGGCGTTGCAGAACCTGACACTTTGTTTGGCTGTGTTTTAACAAAAGCGCGGGGGAGATATGTTTAGAGGTGCAGATGAATCTCATTTGCACCCGAGGAAAATATTATACATCTCTCAGTAGGCATGTCAGTCGTGTTCAGGATCACACGGGGCTGCAAATGGGATTGTGTTTCACAGTGTTTTTAGTCTCACACGGGGAGGAGGATTTGTGTCGGTGAGTCTGTATGGGTGTGTGTGTGTGTGTGTGTGTGTGTGTGTGTGTGTGTGTGTGTGTGTGTGTGTGTGTGTGTGTGTGTGTGAGAGAGAGAGAGAGCAGCCATCACTGAATATTTGATCCTAAATTTACATCATGTTTGCAGTTTGTTTTTTTAGGTTTTTCTTTTTTGTTTTTTTTTTGATATTTTAGCCAAAATGCACATTTCTGAACAGGCTAAAGTTAAGGCAGCCAGTTGCTGGATGAGTCATTATCTCACTCTATGTGTGCTTTTGTGTGTGTGTGTGTGTTTGTATGAGCATATTTGTTGAGCTGAATTTTTCATGGATGCCTGTTCACACTTTATTTATCTGAGTCTGCATCATACATGAGGGGTGTAATAAGCAACGCCTTCCCCCATTCATCCCCCATCCTCCCTCTCTCTCTCTCATGCACACACACACACACACACACACACACGCCGGCTTGCTCGCTCACATCCTCTTTACATCTTCCCTCTCTGTAATCAGGCCAGTTGGCTCAAGTCGCAGAGAAATAAAAAGGTGGAGGAGGAGAGTGATGGTGTTGGAGAGGTGGAGTGATGCACAGACGGGGTATGAATGGAAGAACAAGAATTTATGTGCTGCGATCACCTGGCAACCCCCCCCCCCCCAAAAAAAAAAAACTCAACATCTGTTGTCCACCTGCAGCTGTGCCATCTCCTTCATTTTTTTATATCGCTGCCCCGCTCACCGTCTCCCCACCACCTCCATCTCATTCGTACTTCTATCATTTGGCAGCAGCACGTCACGTAGATCACATGGGGCAGATGGGACGGTTAGATTTAGAGGTCAGATTATTCCCTTTTCAAGAATGAGACTTTTTTTTTTTTTGTCTCCACGCCTGGTTTCTAGGCTCTGCTTACATGTTGTAACCAAACCTCCTCAATGGAGCCCTTTAAACTCACCACACTCCTATTCAGCTTACAGTTAATACGTGCACCACACTGACGTACAGTGCTTAATAATTCAGCAGCATGTAGTGAATTTGTTTTGTTCTTTAACTCGTCAAAACTTAAAAACTACACTTCAGTGTTTGCTGTATGTAACTTTTCTTCCCTGGTCAGATTTGGTGCTGCTGAGCCACAGATTTGCTCAATTTTTATTAGAGGAGTACAAATAACAGTCGTTTCATTGTTGGTTAATCTGTTGTTTAGCTTTTCTGTTGATCAAATAGGCTGTGCAATGTCAGAAAACATCGAGAAAGGAAGAGTTAGAAACCATTTTTACATTTTTCGCATTGCTTGTTTTATCTGACAAATATATCTAATAAAAACACATGTAACATAAACCATCCTGATTCAGATGCTGTCTGTCCAACAATCAGTCCTGAGATCTTCAGATCTCATGTGAATGTTGCAGGGCGCCAGTTTATCAACCACACGTTTCCCCCTCCAAAGAATAAAATAAAGAAAAAAAAAAAAACTGTCAGCACCAGAGGACACGATCCTTCTACAAGAGCAGTGTTGTGTTTACATATGGCGGCCTAACAACCCAGGCAGACGTCTTAACCTTCGTAATGAAAATCCCTTTTAAGGCGTCTGTCGGAGTTCAAGTGGCTCGCTGTGGGGCCGCCCTCTCTGACTAGCATCGTAGTAAACATGTTAATCTGTCACTCCTGCGCTCGGGGGTTAAATCTCTGGATCTCTTAGACTCTTGGAAAGGATTTTCCAAGGTGTTACCATAAGTTTCACATGTAGGAAACGTCACACACACTTCCTGTTTGTGATCCCCCCAGAGAGCTCAGGTGTGCAGGTGTGATCATGTGTGTCTGGAGCTGCTCTTACATACGGGAATTCATTTGCAAACACTGTGTGAAACATCGTCACCTGTCTCGGTCCTTTTTATGCAACGTGCCAAGCATTGACGTGAACGACGAGCAACATTCCCACGTCGAAGCCCACAAACGAGCCACTCGGTCGCTTGTTGAACGGCAGAACCATTCAACTCGTACTCGTGTTAAAGAGCGAAGAGCGAGCGGGATCAAATTTGCAGACTGTGATCGTGAAGGAGAGTTTGTGAGCAAGAGGGAGTGAGACTGTGAGAGGGAGAGGAGGAGGAGGAGGGTGGGGGGGGAGAAAGGGGCTGGCACTCTTAAAGGACCGTGAGGGCCAGATCACAAATAATAAAACAGAAAGGCAGGGAGGGAGGGGAGGGGGAAAAAAAAGAGGGAAGGAAAATATGTTGAGCGAAGGGGAAGGTCGGAGAGAATGGAAGAGGGAGTCGTACGTGTGCCAGGAGCGCTGCACCTCTCGCTGTGACTGCTGCTCTTCAAGGATTTTTTTTTCTCTCTCTCGCTCTCGTCTCTTTTATTTACCTCCCTCTTTTCTTTTCCCCTGCATAGCTGTGGCTTGTCTTTTTTCGTATTTTTCCCATTTTTTTTTTCTCCCCCCACCCCTTCCTCTCTTTTTCTCGCTCTCTCTCTCCCCTCTCTCTCTCTGTCTCTCTGTGACTCGCAACAAAAGGCTGACGGAGTGAGCCTGACATCTGAATGAATAGCCCAAACCTGCCGTGAAGGGAGAGAGAAGAGGGTGACGGAGCGGGGAAAGGGAGAGGAGGCTGAGGAGAAAAAAAAGATACAAGTGATCTGGCTGAAGAGGCGGAAAGAGGAGAGCGCACAGAAGTGCTGATTGCTGAAGACGAGTAGAGATCCAATTTTTCTTCCTCTCCCCTCCCTCTTTGGAGATTAAAGGAGTTGGAGGCTTTGACCGCGTGGAGGAGGAGGAGGGGGGGTGACGATCGTAGTTCTCGCTCTCCTACGTCCTCACCCACTGCCCTCCTGTGCCACCTTCCATTCCTCCCCCTCCCGCTCACTCATCTAGAAAAAGAGAAATGGAGGTTCTGGGGGTGAGGTGACGAAGGAGGACAGATTTGGAAACAAGCGGTGGGAGAGCAAGAGGAGACAAGAGGGAGGCTGGAGGGGGTGGCAGAGAGGAGAGGATAACCCCCCCCCCCCCCAGGGCATACTGTGTGAGAATCCCCCTCAAACCCGACTTTTTTTCATCCCTCTCCACTACGTTTCCTCTGCCATGTGCAGCTCCTGATTTGAAGAATGTGGAGGCAGCATTTCCCAGGCAAGGAGCATGTTTAACATCAGCTTGTGCATGTATGTGTGGTTGTATGTACTCATCAGGGGTAATAATAAAAAGATGTGGGGTGTGTGTGTGTGCGTGTGTGTGTGTGTGTGTGTGATGGCGAGAGGTTGAGGGGGTGTGTGGGATTTGGCTTTAAGGCTAATGAGCCTCTTATGTTTTTGCAGTGAAGTGTGTCATGAAAACAGTGTGTGTGTGTGTGTGTGTGTGTGTGTGTGTATGTGAGGGTAAGCACCCGCATGTGAGTGTGTGAGTGTGTGTGTGTGTGAGTGTTTCTCTCGGTTTGAAACCGCAGAACTCAGCGAGAGGAGGGTGAGATCGGATGGGTCGTCGTTTGAGGGGTCAGAGGTCACAGAGGCGTGAGTGTGTTGATGGTTGTTTCCGTGTGCGAACGCTGTCCTGTCACAGGACGTCGATGCAGGAGTGTACTGTGGAGACCGAGAGGCATTTGGGGCATGTTAGCTTTGATTTTTGCCTTTTTAAATTTGTGGATAACTTGGTGCTTATTTTGATTAAAGTGATATAAAAACAGTGTGAAATATCGCGGTGGAAATCCCATTTAAGCATCAAAACACTGGCTCATAATCAGCAGCTTACTGCTCCTGTTTTTGTCAGAGCTGATGACGTCGCCTTGTTTTAGTGCATGAAATGATAATAGTATCGCAATATTTTACAATCAGTGTCTGAAATTAAGTTTTTCACTCAACCAAGTGTATTTTTTTCATGGGCCTAAATGCAGACACATGGGGGATAAGTGTGATGATAGTACTTATTTTAAAATGATGCAGTAAAACATCTGGAAAATGATCACAGAGGTGCTTTAATGTGATCAACCCTAGTCCAAGAGTTTTTTCTCTAGCTTCCGGGTTTACTTCCGGGTCATCAGGCCCGTTGAACATGCGCAGTTGATTTTCACTCTCTGGCTCCGACCGTGAGTTCCTGCTCGGCTCATAGTATTTACATTGTGAAGCCATTGATCAAAAACTCATCACGGACAATCAGAATTAACGGTGTCCTGTCGACAGTTTTTGCAGATGTCTCTTTGATAATAGCGGTCTATGGGGAAAAATGCTTTTTTGGGCTGCAGGGAAATGTTTTGCTGCATTACCTCGAGTGGCCACCGGGTAAGACTGGGATGCCAGTCTTAGTGGCACCCTCATATTAAAGTGTATTATTTCAACCAAACATTTTTTTTTAAAACGGATTTTTTTTCTTTTAAAAAAAACCAACTAAACTTTCCTGTCTCAAAACAATGCCCTTGGCCATTTGAATTAAGATTTTGGAGTTTATGAGGTGATCTTGAATGCACCATGGAGTCCCTGTGACTAGGCAGCAGCCAGAAACAGTGAACTTTCGAGACTTTCATCATAGGTTCTTAATACATGATGGTGAATAACTGTGCATTTCATAATTGGTCAGGACTCTACACAAATTATTAACACAATGAGATTTTTGATAAAGAATCATCAAGGAAAACAGCCTCGTAAGGTCAGAAAATTACACCACCTGGGAAAGACAACACCTAAACCATATCATGATGAAGACAGGCAGAAACCTTATTATTAACATTATATCAGTATTTTGCTTGGTCCTACCTTGTTTTTGTGCACTTTACTGTTTCTTCTCCCAGCCCTAAAAATAGTCCTGCTGAAAAAGTCCTTTCACCGATCCGTCTTCTTTAAAGAATCTGTATATTTTCCTCAGATGTGTTTCATACTTGTTGTTCTGTCTGTGAGTGTGACACAGCCTAGATTCCCTTTTTCCTTCTCTTGACAGGTTTTTGTGTAAACGTATTCCTGACCTGTGTGTGTGTGTGTGTGTGTGTGTGTGTGTGTGTGTGTGTGTGTGTGTGTGTGTGTGTGTGTGTGCACGGTCTGCTGTTCATCAGCACTGACAGCTGCTTTTGTCTCAGGACCACAGTTGTTTTTAGGCCTTGCTAGCGAAGCACAAAAGACATTTAAAGAGGGGATGGTGATGGATGGATGCTCTCCTCGCTCACTTTGTGTTCGGACTGACACCACCTGTGATATCTTTATGTCAGCGTGTGTTCCTCCCCCCCCCCCCCCCCCCCCCCCCCCCTTTTCAGTCTTATATTTTTACATGCAATTTTGCCCTCCCCCTTTTTTTTTTCTCTCACAACATTTTTATCTCCTCCCTCCCTCACCCCTCTTGGCTGGGCGTTTGGGTGGTGATAAGTTTGGAGGAGAGCAGGCAGAGGGGAGGACAAACAGGGTCTTTGTGTGTCCACATAGTGGAACAAGAGACAGGCCGGGGTGGCGGCGGTGTAGCCGGGCGCTGATAGGGTCCGGTGGGGGCCTGGAGGAGGCGAGTCTGCCAAGAAAAAAAAAAAGATTACACTTCCCCCCTCTTTTTCTAAGGGATGCCAGGGGATCGTAAACACACTCAAGAAAGTAGACACTCCCAAGAATACAGGCGCCGGATTCTTGTTAACATGTACGCACACAGTTAGAGTGTAACACTGCCGGTTTATATTGTAAGGTGAACGCACAGAAACAGCACCGAGGGACCAGAAGGAGAGTAGAAGGCACGCTGGCACTGAGAGCTGTGAATGCCCTTGGACATTCAATTTAACAAAATGTGTGACATCCCTGATAATCGCTGGTCATTAATGGCTATCGTCTGTGGGTGTGTGTGAAGCAAGTGCAGCCAAACTCTGTGTGACGCCGCGTTGTGCCACAGCGAGCACGTATTTGAGTTCCTGATGTAAAGAGAAAAATAGAGCAACACGCTTCTCTTTAAACCTCCATGTTTGGGTTGCCAGGTTGGGTGGCCAGATTGGATGAATTTCCTTTTACCACTGCTGCACTTGCCACAAAGGAAGCCCTGCTGGGTTATCATTGCACCCACCTCCTCCTCCTCCTCCTCCTCCTCCTCCTCTCGCTCTCGGACTATCCCATCACTGAGGCCCCCAGCTTGGGAGTTGCTAGGTAACCAGAGCCAGCTGTTGGTCCTAAGCCCGCTGAGCCCGTTTTGGCTCTGTGTCAACTGCAGAGTAGTTTTTCTCTGAAAGCTCGCTGTGAACCCAGCGACCGCCGCCGTGGCCCTGACATCATCGTGCCATGGAAAATCTTCCTCACTTCCTTTTGTTTGTGCAGTTTTATTGTTCCACTGATGCGCTGGACGGCGCGGGAGGCCTCCGTGACATGTATCACACCGGTTTGAGAATTTGAGGGGCGTTTCATCACCTAGTGGGGGATGAAGGTGGGGACATGGAGGGGGGGAAGGTTTGCGAGAAGCCGCAGCCTGTTATTCAGAGTCAGTTGAAAGTGACATCAGGATTTAAAAGAGAGACTGTAAAGTGTGTCACTCCGCTGTGAGGTGAGAATACTAAACTGTCTCCGAGGGCTGTTAGCAGAGATTCGAGATGGCAGAGCACACAGTGTAATTATTCAGGAAATCACAATGGCGCAGGTAAGCTAATGTGACTCTGCAGTCCCAGAGTGGACCATTTACCTTTCAAAGTGTGCAACAACCTCGCAAACAAGCCACAAGTAAATCTGCGGGGAGTGCTTTAACTTCCAAATGAAATAGTCTCTGTAAACCAGCCGAGGCCTGTCGGAGATCCATGAAACCACGAAACCAAAGCACACAATCTGTCAGAGAGCAGAGGAATAAAGATAACTGATGTAGCGCGATGTTATTAAACATCAATTTAAAGATTGGTTTCCAAACCCACGGGGAGAAACAGCAGTTCGAGCTGAGGTTTATTTTCTTTCATTGATTGTTTTCGCTCTATTTAGGAAATGATCCCTCTCCCTCCGAAAACTCTGACTCACAGCGTCTGGCGTCTCTCTGAGCTGCTTTTCCAGGATCGGCCCTTCCAAATGAGAGAATTAGACACCAGATCGTATTCACTGAGGAGAAGTGCATTTCTACTATTTTTTTTTAATTTTTTTTTTGTGAAAAGATGACTTCTATTTCTGTTGTCAGAATCCAGAAAGGCTTTTTAGTTTGGAACATCTGTAATCCATTTGTGGTCGCTCTTGCCCGCTCTGCCAAAAGTTTTCATACTTCCTGTCGAATCATCCAGTTTGTGATTAGCGCTGGCGAAAGGATGATATCAGCCGTAGTCCGCTGAAGCCTCCCTCGAGGGATGTTAACAACACATGACCTACGCTATCTGCTGTCACACCGAACACAGTTTAGATTTAGTTCGTCAAGCTGTTGGCTTTGTTTCTTTATTACTTGCTGGCGTACAAACAATGCTGGCTGCTGCGCTATGATAAATGCTGTGGGTACAATAACAGGAAATTGAAACAAGCAATTTGCATCGTTATCCGTAAGATTACCAGCCAAAGTATTCTACTGCCTAAAGCAAACCGTTTCACGTTGTTCCTGCAAGGTTTACGCAACAGCCAATGGGCCCTTGAGAAATGTCTCCGTTGTGCTTTTCGCTCCCTCTCAAAGCGAGTCTGGTGTTCTGTCTGGTGTTGGGTGGGACTCCGTGTTTTGGACAGGCTTTGCTTTTGTTTCCTACGGTCCAGGTTCTGGGGTCTGGCCGCCGGGTGGGGCGGCTGGCACGCTGCGGCCAAACTCCCCCAGGCTGGTGCCGACCCAACTGGGAGAGAGCGACGTGGATGTAAACAGAGAGAACGTTGGCGAGAGAGGAGTTAAGTGACGGGAAGAAAAGGAACCAGATGTGATCAGTTTTCTCATTCTTTAGTAGCCGGACCTCTGGCCTGCAAGTGCTGCCATGTGTGTGTGATCAGTTATTAGAATAAGTCTCACTTCTGTCTGGTTAAGAATCCATAACCTGCCACCTGGAGGTGAAGACGTGTGTGTGTGTGTGTGTGTGTGTGTGTGTGTGTGTGTGTGTGTGTGTGTGTGTGTGTGTGTGTGAGTGAGTGAGTGAGTGAGTGAGTGAGTGAGTGAGTGAGTGAGTGAGTGAGTGAGTGAGTGAGTGAGTGAGTGAGTGAGTGAGAGTGTGTTTGTGTGTTCCTTTTGTTCAACAATTAGATTATAATTATTTCATGAGTTCTCTATATCAAACGTGGCATGATTATAAAATAATAAATTCACGATCGCAACACAACCCGGATCGACTCCTAATCATTAGATGAGAATGTGCTCGATTCTCTTAAGTTAATCATCAGAAATAATCAGACATGAGGTAACTGTTGCCCGCTCACGTTTAACATCAGCAGATGACTGTTATTACAGCCGTCTGCAGCTGCGAGCTAATTCTGAGTCTCTGTAATAGTCCTATAATATTCCTCATGGACCAGTAATGGTCCTGTGGTAATCAACTTTCAGTTTACAGAAGCCTGGAGTGACCAAAAAAGGCAATTCATGTAATACAACTACCAGAACTGCAAATTTGTGACCTGAGCATGTTCACATATGAAATAGTCTGTTTGGCCTGTTTACTGACGGATTATCTCAGAACTCTGCATGTACAAAATGTTCTAGGAACTGGATAATTTAATATCTGTGATACAATAATGAGATCATCCTGCTGTCCAAATGAAATATTCTTAGTGATCTGATTTGAGAATAACAAAGTGAGTCACTGAAGACCTTTTAAAAAGTTTTTAAATTCAAGTTCAAAGGGAGCTTTATTGGCACCGGATACACGGCGTTTACATCGCCAAAGCAAATGTGTAATTACAAACAAAATGAAATAGACAAAAGTCAAGGCGAGTTTATTTACAAAGCACCGCTCAGCTGTCAGCTGGCTGGTTTTACAGCACGATTGCACAAAAACTACTGATAAGATTTTTGCGCAATCTTCTGCACAACTGAGAATAGACCCTGTTAATGTTAACTCACATTATGAGACTTTCCTATTTAAGTGGCCGAGTAAGTACAATTTGATGCAGAGCCAAATAGAAATCCCAGTCTAGTGGATGTAAGTATGTTTTCATAGAGGAGAGTTTTAGTCTAAGCAGCAGCAGAAACCTGCAACTACCAGCAGTGTGCAGCGGAGACGAGGGGGATTCATAAAGGTACCGACGGTGATGAGGTTTGATTTAATTAATGAGGCTCCGTGGAGCTTCTGTGTTGTGCTTGAAGTCGTTAGCTTATGTGGGCGGACTCAGTTACTAAACTTTGGTTGGCTGCTGTCGCTCTCCGTTAGCAGAGAGGAGGGAGGAACTCAGACGAGGTGTAGAGTATGTGCACCAGGTCACATCCTTTGGACTGTCGCGGAAAACCCGACCGGAAGAAATCAACAGTCCAGCGGCACGAAACAGCTTAAAACCTTTCTCACGTTAACAGTCTGCTCACGTACAATATCAACGACGATGTCAAAAATTCACCTTGACCTTCCTCATCCACGTGCCCGACAACAAAACAGATGTTTGTTTTTTTGCCGGCAGTGAGACGGGGGGTTGAAAAATCAATACAGTAAAGAAATAAATATCAAAAGAGCTAATTAAAACGGTGGATAAAAACATTTTTGGGAGTCTCGCGGGAGAGTTCAGTGTACGAGGTTGACACTGTGCACTGTGTGAAGGCACAACAGAGGAGACCCCTCAGATACAGTCTCCTATCTGATCTGCAGCTTAGTGAGTTTTAAGCGAGGCATTAACATATCAAGTGTGTAGGTGTAGGGCAGCTCCATTCAGTCTGAGCGAAGCTGCTCGTTTAGCAGGGAGACTCGCAGGAGGCCGAGTGCCACATTTATGTTTAGCCGCAGTTGAAAGTGTTTCCGATGCGCCCTCAAAAAAATAAAGGTGGAGCACGGCCGGTGCGTGCCGATCAATGAGGCATTAGCGAGACGAAGAGAAGGAGAGGAAGAGATGTTTGCTCCGTTGACTATTTGAAATTGAATCAAGGAGTGCCGGGCAAACACAGCGGACCTGAGAGAAGCGCTCAGCTCTATTTCTAGATTTCCCTCTTGCACCGTCAGTGTGCTTTCAGCCTGCCACTGATGATTTCAATTGGTTTAAAAACTTCAAAATGGCGATGGATTGAGCTCGGCCCGCGGTGTCAGTGCGGGGACTTGCAGAGTGGCGTACTCCTTACAGACTGGAGACTAAAACCCCCAAAACTCATTAACTTTGGTGTGACAGACACTCCCTGCAGGGACGCTGACAAGAGGCCATTACCGAGTCTCAGTCAACAACGCCTCCCCGACAGAGCGCGTGTTTGTATTTTCCTTCACCGCTCACTGCATTAACTTTACAAAACACACAATTCCTCGTGTGTGATAAACACGCTGTCAGTTTGTTTTTTCTCTCTCTCTCTCTCTTTGGCTGAGCGACTGATGGGAGATTGAGCTCTTTCTGTCCAAAAGCCGACGTGCTCCTGAAAATCACCGGCCAGGTATCCGACTCATTAAGACCCTCATTAACAGCCTTGTTAGGCCTTAATTACCCGCAGATTCATCATGTGTTAAATGCGGTGCCACGTTCTGCCTTATTAGTCTGGAGAAAGGCTATTAGCCACCAGGAAATAATTAATCAAAGAGCATTTTGACCTACTTCCTGCAAGTGACGCTGTCTCTCCCCACCAGCTGCTTCTTGTCTGTCTGTGTGTGTGTGTGTGTGTGTGTGTGTGTGTGTGTGTGTGTGTGTGTGTGTGTGTGTGTGTGTACAGTACAAGTCGGTGATGGTTTCATCGCTGTTCGTCTCTACTTTCATCTGGTGTGCACACCGGAGGCTCAGCGTGTGTGTGTATGTGTGTGTGTGTTACGTTAGGTGATAGAAGTATTTTCTCCCTCAGCCATTCTGAGCTGTGATAATGAACTCTGCAGGAGTGTGATGAGGAGGCGCGGGGAGTGTTGCCGAGCCACAGGTGTGTTTGGAAAAGCAGTCCCGCCACTCACACACACACACACACACACACACACACACACACACACACACACACTTACTCGTGTACACACAAAGAGCCTCTGTGGTGAGAATAATGCACAAAACTCTGAAAGATCGAGGTCACTTCTTGCACATTATTTCTTTTAACCTTTTCCTTTTCATGCGCCGTTTTTCTCCCCTCATCATTTTTTCCCTCATGATGTACCAGTTCGGCTTTTATGAAGCTCTGCTTTTATTAGGCGCGCAGCACAATAATAATATTGTTAATGACTGTTACATGATGAAATATAATAAAAAAGATATAATCTCTTCATCTCTGCAGCAGCATTGTTATTATAAAACACACAGTTATAAAGTGGCTCACAAAACAGTCATAAAGCTCTCACCTCGTAAAGACAAGGAACTGAGACAAAGTGCGCAAACATAAAATTTGAAAGCAAAGCTATAACAAAAGTATGCGGAGGAAAAGCCAAAAGTAACTAACAGAATATAATTTCATTAAGATAAGCATCAAGTGACGACTGAAGCTGCAGAGAGCCAAAAAAATGGATTGTTGAGTCTCATTCCCAGGTCGTCAAACACTGACGCTGTTGGATGGCAGGTCGGGCCGTCCACCAACAGAAGTGTCGGTGTTTGACGACCTGGAAATGAGACTTACAGATCAACAGCACCTCAAAACAGAGGACTCTAAACACTTTTCCACAATCAAGGTCTGCTCAGTTGTTGTCTTGATGAGGCCCAGACGCACAAAACCGCTAAAAAGGAACTAGTGGCGACGAAGGCCGACTGTTGCGTCTCCTGTGTCTTGGCAAAAAGCTGCACATGGAGGAAATAACACAACACTCTCACTATTACTGCCTCTTCTAATCAATAATGTGTCTGATAGGGGGTTGCGAATGGCCCTGGCGAAGAGGCGGAAGTGAAAGATAAGAAGAAACTGCAGTAGATGGCTGAAATGATGGATCCTACAGCAACAGGCTCCCTTTTCTTTTTCCCTTTCTCTTCTCGTGCACTGATTCGCTCAGCTGAACAGCCAATCAGAGTGATTTCTACAAAAAAAAATCACCGATTTAAAGATGAAAATCTGAGAAAGACACCCAGGCCAAGATTTTTAAGCACATAGCGTCACAAACATTATGAACTACATTTCTCATCATGCAGTGCAGTAGCTTCTTTCATTAGACATCTTGCAGGCTCCACACATCCAGGCTTTTCTCTTAAAACTGTCCACTCACCAGCGGCAGCAGGAATAACTCTGATGACATCATCAGGGTTATTTTTTTGTTTACAACTTGGGAAAGCTCACAGGAGACTCGACGCAGCAGATTTCACAGGCTGTGTGCTGCTCCAACCGAACCTCGTGTGTGATGGAGTTTCCCTTTCAAGGCCCGTCCAGAAAAATGTGATCAATAGTGTCTTACAAGTCATCCTTTGAGACATTTGAGACAGTCGTCCTCCTCCTCCTCCTCCTCCTCCTCCTCCTCCTCCTCCTCCTCCTCCTCCTGCTTCTCACTGCTCCTTTCCTCTCTCGGTTCTTCATCTTCAGCTCCCCGAGCGGTCAGCCCTCCTCCTCACCACGTCACCTCTGCTCCGCACGGAGTTTTTGACACACACTTGAGTTCTTCTCGCCTCTCAGATGTCTGAATGTGTTTCGCCTCCCTCTGCGGTTTGATGGGAACAGAGAAAGACACAGTGAGAGAGAACGCCACCAGTTATTAGATGAATTAACACCAGAAAATCCAGTCAGTTTGTCAAAGCTGTGATATTAATGACATACTGCTGAGCTCTTGTTTTTAATTAATCCCCTGTTTCCAGTTCTCTCTGACAGCTTTAGCACAGGTAGTCTGTTAGTCCAAATGTGTTGTGTGTGTGTCTGTGTGTGCAGATTTGTGTGTGAAGGCATCAAAGACTGCATAATTTCCAGCCTGTGCTTTTTTTTTTTTGTTCCCGCTTTGGCGCTGCTTATCTTCAGAACACGCGGCGCCGCAGAGATGTGTGCGGACCTGATGCAAATCTACATTTTCTATAACATTTCATGGAGAATCTTTTTATTTTTTTTCGAAAATGGTTAAGTTTTGCTCGCTGTCATTTGACTAGGAGTTCGCACAAAGAGCAGTTAGTGCCTTAAAACTCGACGTGGAACGCGAGGAGAAGAGTGAAGCATTCGTGACTGAATGAGCCACCAAGTAAAACACCAGCACTGGTATTTATTTCTGAAGAGTTTTAGCACTCAAAATCTCCGCTAATCTGCTTCATCAGGACTGTGTGGGTGTGGTGTGATCACATTTTAGTTTTCTTTCTTTCTTTTTCTTCTTTTTTTTCGGTGGCCTGGCAACGAAGACAAGCAAATCCAGCAGCTGCCGTCACATTTAGATTTCAATGTTAGCCTGATTCTGGACATATGTTCTTATACCAGTGAGAAGTGCATAGAGAGACACAAATATAGACGTCTGTAGAAAACCGTGGCAGAGAGGTTTGCATTCAGGATAGGTAGGATAACATCACTCATATAAACAGGCTGATTGAGGAAATGGGTTTTCATGGCCCTTAAATTGCAGCGTGGCACCAGAGAAGATGCACCATCTTCCTCAAACTTGGATCAATAATCAATGCAACCCGTTCCATAATGCAGAACAGAAAACGGGCCTCCTGGTGCAGAGCTGAAGCCCAAATAAATCAAGAAAAAAAATACTAAAATACAGCATTTACATTTTTGTTGTCGCGTCTGTTACACACACACTCACACACACATGATCTGTTTAATGTACAATATGTTAGCATGTCGTAGCCGCGTAGGTCACAAACACTGTCCTTGCTTTCCCCCGAATCTGGCGGCGTTGGAGAGGCGGACACAGAGCGAGCAGGCTTGGATGTCCTCTCCAGCAGCGCAGATGTCACTAAATAAAATATTTCATAATCCTGCCCAAATCCTCTAATCACCATGACAACAGGCAGCAGGGAGCCAGAGAGTGGTGGTGTGTGGACCCCTCCTCTTTTTCCTTTTTTCCTCTTTTTTTTTTGTCCCTTTTTTCGGTGGAATTTGGGTCCACACTGTCGGTTCTTTCCCCCTCCACGTTACACTGTTTTAAACAGCACGTCGATTTCGGGGGAAGTGAGTTGTTCGGCGCACTCTGGCAGATTTTTGGCTGATTCAGTCAGTCCTTTGAAAGAGTTTATCAGTGCTGGCACATTTGTAATTTCCAGCAGTTTTTTTTTTTTTTGCCACTTTTCTCCCTGAGGGGGTAAATCCTATCACAGCTCAACATCAAGGTGAGGGAGGAAAACAGAAACTCCAAAAGAGCTCAAACACGGAAACGACCACAAGTTTGAATGTGGTTACATGTGGATTTTAATCGATGTCGGACACAACCGCATCGATCAGACGATTAATAGAGAATTGGATCAAAGGGAAATAGGTTGCCAAATATTTTGATAATCGATGAATCGGTCCAGTAGTTTATCAAAGTGAAATGGAAAAGCTTGGCTGCTTTTCTGTGTCTGTTATGAAAGTAAATGAAGATGGGAGTTGTCTTCATCGTTAAATAACCACCATTGCCAATGAAAATGAATAATCCTGAATGAGCAATAAAATGAAATAAGTGATTTTAAAGGCTCTAAATATAATATTATCAAATACCACAGAATTTTTGAGGGAAAATATTTAGACTGAAACATATATTAACACAAGTTTAGTCTTTTTGTTTCGCCCGCGACTACGTCACGTTCATGCACATTACGTGGGCGAACCATCCATGATTAATTACAAGCTGCACCCAAACTGTGATGGCGGGATAGCAAGCGAAGGGAAAAAGGAAATCTTTCCAAACAGGAATTGTTAGGAGCACAAGTCCACAACAGGAGGAGGATATTTCAGTAGACAGTGTAAAAAATTTAGAAACTCTGATCTGGTGTTTTCCTTGTTTCACCTGTGACTCAGGCTGAAATGCTCACAGATGAAACAGTTTGTACTCATGTTATGTTCAGTCACATTTGCCAGCCTCCTCCCTGACTCTCTCTCAGAGGTGACAGGAGCAGGCGACCCAGTGAAAGTGTAACACCTTGAATAAAATCACAGATTTCTCTGAGTTTGAACGTTGTTGAAAACATCATAATGTCAGAACACAACAACAGTGAATACATAAAACAAAGCTCTGGTTGCTTTCAGACAACGTCATGCAGCAGTGTTACGTATTGTGTGTTTAGGGTTGTAAACTGCACAAGGAGCACACACACACACACATGCACACACACAGAGGAGCACACACTGAAGGCCTGCCGGCTTCTGTATGGTGATAATAATGGAGGTGATGACCTCATGGGGTGAAAGGACCTGTTGCCTGGTAACAGTGTGGATAACAGCCAGAGAGGGGGGTATTCATATCGCCAGCATAGTGTGTGTGTGTGTGTGTGTGTGTGTGTGTGTGTGTGTGTGTGTGTGTGTGATATCGACCAGTGTTGCCAGGTAAGGGAGATGATGATAGTGGTTTGAAGTCGAGGGACTACAGGCGGTCAGGTGTGTGCAGTTGTGTGTGTGTGTGTGTGTGTGTGTGTGTGTGTGTGTGTCCCATCACACGGACAGAACACACACGGTCCCGGCCTGTGCAAACACTTCCTGCTGTCGGGTGCCTTTCCTACATTTTACTGCTTCTCGTGCAGCTCACTTGACTGTGTGTGCCAGACATAAATAATTAACTCCCTCTCCTCGTCTCTCTCCGTGTGTCTCTCTGCAGGTATTCGGCCCCAGATTATGAATGGGCCTATGCACCCGCGCCCCCTGGTGGCGCTGCTGGATGGGCGCGACTGCACCGTGGAGATGCCCATCCTCAAAGATCTGGCCACCGTGGCTTTCTGCGACGCCCAGTCCACACAGGAGATACACGAAAAGGTACAAAATGCCATAAATTCCTACTGCTGGAAAGTTTCATTACTCTAATTATATTTATATCTCTACTTTTAGTTAAACAGTTACCTGCTCATCCAGCTCCTGCGGTATTTTCTCTCCTTGTCCAAATCTTGAGTGTTCACCACTAAAGGCCCCTTATTTATAAGCCCATTTTAGCAGCCTTAGTTTATGTATGTAATTAACTTTAATTAGCTCTTGTTGATTTGCTGTCAATTTTATGCTGCTTCAAGCAATCTGGAGCGTATAGACATTAAGTCTGGAGTGGATACGTTTCAAAATCTGCCTCGCCACTCAGCCAAGAAAAACACATAAAAAAAAAAAAAAAAAAAAAAGTGAAGATAAACGATGAATTAAAGCCACGATGTGTCAGCTGATGGAGCAACTTCACATATTGGATAATAGCTTCATGAATCATGCTGCTTTTTTCTAAAATCTCCTACAGTCGTATAGCATTGACTGACTGTCCTGATGTTAAAGGTTTAATGATTGAGCGATATCAGACGAGCGGCTGTGCTTCACAGTCGTGTGTGGATCGACGGGGAAGCTTACACCTCAGTCCGTATGGATCACAAGTAGTGTTGCGTTTATACAACTGCTCCCACTGAAATAAACCTGATCAATGTGTGTTACTGGAAAACAATCCGTCACATCAGTAGAAAACGTAATGAAACCTAGTTTACTACTTCAGCAATTAGGCCAATCCTTAGTAATGAACTGGCAGCAGACTACATCCAGAAGACGTTAAAACATGGTTTAAAATGTCTTAGTCGATAACATTCTGAATTAGACACATTGAGCTTATTAAGGAAGTTGTCTCACTTGTTTCTCATCTCTGCTGAGGTGCTCATGCAGTATTCAGTACTGATCGGAGGCTGACGGTGCGATGTATGAGTGCTGCCTGTAAAGATACAGATGTAGGAGTCCCTAACTTCAACACATCGTATCAGCTGACGCGTTCACCTGGGTGTTTTCATCACAGCCGATCAGAGCTGAGTGGATAAATATCTGTCGCAGAGTCGACTGATGTGGCAGTGAATGCCGATTACAAACATTGACGCTGAAAACAAAAGCCAGGTGTTTTTTGTGTGAAAGGGCAACTGCAGTCACATACAGACGTCCTCTCTGTCCTGAAGACATCGCAGCTGTTATAATATTCATAACTAACCTCTCAAATCTGGGAAAGAATATTATATATTCAAGATTAATTTACCATCTTGTTTAAAGAGCGATTTGCCTGTGAAGAGAACTTTGGCCGCATAATTATTATTTAAATAGCACGCTTCAGAGGCAAGTCACATAATGCTTTTCCAAAAGATGTACAATCAAGTAAAACGGCTGGAAATAAATATGAAACTTAATTGATTCATTTAAAAGTGTAAATGCCCAGAATTTAAAACAAAGTAACAGTTAATAAGATACCAGCCACCTTAATACGCCTTTTTAAATTCTCGTTCTTCTCTTGTTTATTAACGTTCACACATCATTCCCTGAGAAATGAATGAAATTGTCAAAAATCTTGCAATGTTAAAGAAGAATCCTCTGTCACTGGATCTGCACCAGGAGTAAATATGGTCTATTCTGGGACTGTTGGGTGGTTTTATGTGTGATCCTGTTGACAAAACCATCCGATAAACACACGGACTGAGCCTGGTGAAAACATACACTCTTATATGCAGCACTTTTTTTTTTTTTTTTTGAACCACACTCTTCCTCCACATTATAATCATATGTCGGTTATGCAGACGATTACAAAAAGAATGTGACGGACAGCGAAGACGCGCAAACAGGAAGTGAGGCAGGTTTAACACACACGTGTCAGAATAGGTCAACCCGCATGATGTTACACAGACTGAGCTGCTTGCTGTAGCGCTGATAACTGTGCCAGAGTCTGCAGTTACTATCTCACACACACACACACACACACACACACACACACACACACACACACACACACACACACGTTGGTACTGGCACCAGTGTGAACTTTGAATATGAATCTTGAATAATTTGCCTTCAGTCGAGTGCAGAAGAATCCTGTCTTGCCTCCGTCTGCGTCTCCTCCTCTGTAATGTTTTAATAATATTTCAGCCCACTGGCTTGTTCCACTCTCCCAGTTCAACTGTAATGGTTTCATCACTGACTCTAATCCCACTGGGTGCTGAAGTGCTGCTTTGTTAAATAAGGAGGAGGAGGAGGAGGAGGAGGCCGGTAATAGAAACACAGTATAATTGTCCCGAGCCGGAGTGGTTGAAACATTTGTCTTATTTTACCGCCTGTACACTGGAGCCAGTCCGTTTGCAGTTTACCGATCTGAGCTGGAGGGTTTTCTGTCTTTACAGCCCAGCAGAGAGCAGAGAGGATTCCACCTCATGTTATATCTGTTTCAGTGAAGGTGTTGGCTTGTGTTCAGTCCTCAAAAGAAAAAAAAAGTCTGTTTTAATGGAAATAAATTCTCAAATTCTTGGTCTTTTCTCGCCATATTTTTCTGGTCTTTTCCTTGGATTCCTAGTTCACACACACACACACACACATTCTCATATGCACACAAACACAAGCCGTCCAGAAAGATGTTCTCATAGTTGCACATTACACATACTGAGGACCCATCTGGGAGAATAGACGTTGGCAGCGTTCCCACAACTATAACTGCACAGCAGAGGGTACAGATGGGGCACTCCACACACACACACACACACACTTGCACACACACTTGCCAGCTACCTCACCACAACTTTCAGCAGTGAAGTACTGTTCACACACGAGTATCTAAACAAACTCGCCACGCCGAGTCAGGCAAACACAGATCGAGGCGCGCTGCTGTTCTGTTTGCCGGCTCTGGCTGAGAGTGAGCAGATGCAGTGATTAGGAGGATCTGTACGCTGTCGCTCTCGTGCTCTCAGCACCAGTCGCCAGTGACCTGCAAAGCTGACGTGGCCCCGCCGAGCACACGTCAAAAGGCATTTACTAGAAAGCACTCGTCCTCTGTCAGCTAACACGACGCCGTCCTTGGAAAGAAGCAGAAGACTTTTTGAGTTTCAGAGGATAAAAATAAAACGGTGCATTCCTCGAGTGTCTCTGACGCTGCTGTATCACTAACCGCTGTTTATATCCGAGTGCGGCTTTTGTGGCGCGCAAATAATATCAACCACGGGCGGGAATGTTATCGAGGAAAAATAAAGTGTGTCTGGCTCGTGTTGAAAACACTTCAGTCAGGACAAAAGAGCGTTTCAAGAGCAATGAAGCATTACAGCACAAAAACCATGATGTGTTTGGATTTTATTGTTTTATTATTTTTTTTCGTTGAATATTTTTGGTGCTTTTGTGTGATAGCTGACAGTGGAGTGATAGACAGGAAATGCTGAGAGAGAGAGAAAGCGAGAGAGATGATATTAAACTGCGATCCTCTGCTGGAAGCAGTCCAGACACACTGTGATGATGGATTATGCACTTCAACCACTCCAGTGTTGAGAATAATATTAAATTTATGAGTAAACTTTACCCCAAAGTCTAGACTACATATTGTTCCTCTTACTTTTAGTGCCATATATCCATTTGGTTTTGTTTTTTCTTTTTGGTTCGAGCTGCTGAGTTTTGGAGACATCAGCTGTGGAGATGTCTGCCCTCTCTTGAATATAATGGAACTAGATGCCACTCGACTCGTGGTGCCTGAAAAGCTGAACATCAGTGTCTCTTTCTCATCTACAGACCTGCTGTGAGCAGTCTTATGTAGGCTTTAAATGCGTCCTTTATTTTTTGTTTATTCGTCCAGTTTGTTTCTCGGGGACGGGACATATTAATGAACATTACTGGAAACATGCCAGAATTAGCCAAGAGGTTATTTTTCAAACACAGGCGGCAGTGAAAGCGGAGCAGTGAAGCAAAGACAAACAATCCCGCTGAGCAAAAACACATCCAGAAGTTTAGTGTTGAATTATAATTATTAAATACTTTGTTGTGGTCGTCCAACCTTGGATTATTACCCTACTTGATGAAAGCTGGATGACCAGAGATGGGGTTTAATAAAAAATGATGAGTAGCTCTCTTTAATTTCTAACCAGGGATGTTGCCGAACGTTGCAAAGAAGTCACGTAAACTTCAGCTGTGGCTCTCCACTGGATTTGATTTTGCTCAGCGGGATTCAACAACAACCAAACACAAGCAGTCGAAGATAGAAGTTACAGAACAGCTACGCAAGAACAGACATAAGCAGAAACAGATGAGAGCAAGAGAACCATGAAAAGAGACTGATTTTAGAAACAGGACATGCATTAAGACAAATTAATGTTAAGCAACAGCAGCAGTTTAGTTGTGGACAAGTTGCATATTGATATTTGACAAATTAGGCAGATTTAATTGGTTACTAAGCCATTTTCTTAACTGTCTACAAAAGGAGCTGTTAGTGGTGAGTTCCCCCTGATATGAACTGGTCCAGAGTCCCATTCATGTGCTTCAGATGGGATAAAAAGCTGATTTTGTGAGTGGAATAATGCCGTCTCCTCTCGTGACTCCCTCTGGGCTGAGCTGTAGCTTTAGCTCGCTCAGTCGTGATGCACGCTTCCCTCTGCATCAAACTGTACTCGCGCATAGTTGGCAGCCGCCTAAATATGGCCGATTTAAGTCATCAAGATCCATTTTATTCCCTGAGAAACAAAAATTAAACAAAAGAGGGAACAAAAATATCTCGCAGTGTCGGAGAAAGTCGGTTAAGAATTCTTGAAATTCACTCGGTAGTTTTTGTGTAATCCTGCTGACAAACCAACAGACTGACGCGGGTGAAAACATAACCTCCTTAACAAAGATAATAATAACCTTTGGTTTCACGGGCTCAACTATTCCTTTCTTGTGCGTCATTTCACATGTATAGAATGAGCTTAGTGAGCTGCCGTGTCAAGGCCTTTTACGCGCTTCTGCAATATTCATGATTGCTTGCTGCAGGTAACGGCCCGGTTTCAGCACAGAGCGATGGTGCCACGTGCACTGCCAGCTCAAACTGCAGACGGCTTAAAACTAATTAACACAATACGAAAACCCATTAGCTCACTTTTTCCACTTCATGTAAACTTGCTCTCAGCTTATGTTTCCTGTTCCTTTACCAGTCCGCTGTGACTGTGTGTCATTTTTCCAGCGTCGTCTCCAGCCAAGCCTGCTGCCGGCCGGCCTGCCTGCCTCGCCCGAGTAATGAGATTAATGCACGAGGAGAGCTTTAACCTTGAATTTAGCATCCAGCTCCCGCTACAGCTAGCTCCCAATAAAAAAATGGTATATGGAAATCCATGGCTATGCTAATCTGGCTGGATTAGGTTAATTCAGTTAGCGGGTTGTGAATTTAAACCTGTTACTTAGCAGCTCGCAGCAGCTACTCGCTCACCCAGTGCTTTCTCAGGGGCTGTCAGCCCACTTTATGCTCCTGCCTGCATCCACTCCAACCTTGTTTGCATACAGTCTGAATGAATTGATTGTGACGAAGACCAGCTGTGGCAAGCGCTCATTATAAACACACAAGACAGCCACTCGTATTTCTTTTTTTTCTTTTTTTTTTTTAGAGCACACATAAACAATCAATTTGCATTTAGACGATGAATTGTGGACATAAACTCAGATCCCGGAAAATCATTTCTTATTCATGTCGGCCTCGAGAAGTTGCTCATGCATAATGTTGTGGAGGAGCCATCTGAATACGAACGCGGGGGATGATATTGATTAACAGATTCAAATCTCTTTTACCTCCAAAGCTGCTAATGCTTGCTGAGGACGGCAATGATGACGGTTCGTCCTCTTGTACTGTCCCTCAGGTGCTGAACGAGGCGGTAGGGGCCATGATGTACCACACCATCACCCTGACCAGAGAGGACCTGGAGAAGTTCAAGGCGCTGCGCATCATTATCCGCATCGGCAGCGGCTACGACAACATCGACATCAAGGCCGCCGGGGAGCTCGGTGAGACTGAGGGACGGATGCGGATGAAAGAGGAGGGAGATGGATAAAAAAAAACAAAACGAGAGGTTGCTCAGTCATCATACGCTCAGAGTAATGAATGAGGAGGGGTCATATCTGCACATACGGCTCCATCATTCACCAGCACATGAGAGGGAACTGCAGAACACATCAACAAAAACAGAAATGATGCATTATGGGTGCCCGTTGGATGGGGGCCAAACCAAACTCTGCCTGCTATATTGACTTAACAAAAACAGCATATGTAACAGGAATGATTACATACTGTAAACAGAATATGTAATGGGAGTGATTGAATATGCAGAGCAGATGCTCCGACTGATATAAAACTCTCCCTCAGATTCCCATTCGGCCCCCTCGGCATATGCTTGGTACGAGAGCAGGATTTAGTGTGATATCCTAATTATTGTCGTTTGTGGTGATACATCTCGCTGCACTGACAGGGATTCTATTTTTGAGAAACGTTCTTTTCATTGGCGCTAATTAGCGGTTCTAATTATCATCTTATCCTTCACTGTTCAGTGTTATTTTGTAGAAGGTCGTAAAGAAAATACATTTCCTGTCGTATTTTGTGAATTCTTTTGCAAAACGGATTTATCTCTCTTCAAAACAGTCACAGTAATTACAACCAACTGTTATATCCGCTAAACCTGTGAAGCAGTTATGCTAATTGTCATTTGAAGTATTTATATTGTCGTCGTTTGAGCTTCACTGTTCCTTAATCTTTCCCTCCCAGGCATCGCCGTATGTAACATTCCCTCAGCAGCCGTAGAAGAAACGGCCGACTCAACGCTCTGTCACATCCTCAACCTGTACCGGCGAAACACCTGGCTGTACCAGGCTCTCCGGGAGGGCACGCGGGTCCAGAGCGTGGAGCAGATCCGGGAGGTGGCGTCGGGGGCGGCCAGGATCCGAGGGGAGACGCTCGGCCTCATCGGGTTCGGTGAGACTCTTCTTTGCGGTCATTTGAACGTTTAGCGAGTCAAAACTGTGTTCGTCAGAGTGGAGAGTTAATGAGGGGAGCGTTTGTGCTTCAGGCAAAATTTCAGAATGAATATCCAAACTTTGACCCGCTTATTACTTTGGAGAGTTAGCAGGAAACATTATGCAACATTTTACCGTCAAATGACAGCTTCAAAATGAACCTGATGGTACAGAGGATGGAGTGCGAACGCCTGTTCTTGCACTATTTGACTTTTTAACTGGTACGATCCTCCGTGATAAGAGCGCATCACATCACACACCACAAACTATGTGTATCTTCAGCTATGAATAAGAAGAAACTAGCTCAGTATTCTCAGTAGACATCATGGCAGCGGAACAGAAGAAACCAGAGAGCGACCGAGCAAAAGGCCGGACAAGAGCACAGTGTTCATCTCCCGCATGCTAATATGCAAAACGTATCTCACTTCAGAGAGTTTGGTCACTCTTTGTTAATCTGACACTATGTGAGCCTTGAAAGTTTCCAACCATCCAGCGTCTGTTCTTTCCGTGACACATCTGACTTTTTATTTTGTGAATTTTTTCGGTCCCCTTGAAAATAATGCAACACATTTCATTTCACTTTTATCTGCACATGCATATATATAGTTTTGACTAGTTGTATTCTCACCACCAACATTTGACTGGATTACACAGACGGCATTTGAGCCTTACTAAAACTGTCTCTTTTGTCTGCCGTTCTTTTTTGTTATTCTTTTTTTGTTACGCCAGTTTTCATCTTTGATGTCGCAATAAATAAAGCTATGCAGTCGTAAGTTCTGTGGGAAACACAGACAATAACCGGCTGGAAGAACTTTCGAGTTCCTTGCAAAGTAGTTCCTGGCACTGAAGGTTCAGTGTACTTTGGATGGAATCATGACTTTAAAAAAATGTATCCAGCTCAATAACTGAGAGATGGATCCACTGTCGGAAGTCTAAACGTTCAAACTAAGCTTCTAGAATCTGAACGGCATCTTCTCGTCCTCCCCGCAGGTCGCTCAGGCCAGGCGGTAGCGATGCGGGCTAAGGCGTTCGGCTTCAACGTCATCTTCTACGACCCCTACCTCCAGGACGGCCTGGAGCGCTCGCTCGGCGTCCAGCGGGTCTACACGCTCCAGGACCTGCTCTACCAGAGCGACTGCGTGTCCCTGCACTGCAACCTTAACGAACACAACCACCACCTCATCAACGACTTCACCATCAAACAGGTGGGGAAAAGCAGTTGCACGTGTCTCCTAACGGGCCTCAGGTGACGGAAGATAAAAGATTGTACTTTCTCACGCGGAGGAGAAAACTGATAAACCCTGATTGGCTGGCGCTCCTTCTCGCTGGCTGCACAAAGTCCTCACTAAGCTAATGATCTCTGAAGGTTTGTAGCAGAGCTTTAACCCTGCAGACTGGCAGCTGACTTGGCTGGCTGCTGACATTCCTTGGCTGCCGGTGCTCCTTTGTTGGCAGCGTCCAGTTAGAGGCTGTTTAAATAACCTTTTAATCAGTGGCGAGGTACTCGGAGCAGGCACATGCGGAGACACACTGGCGTTTGGAGAATCGCTGCAGATTGATCTAACATTCTGATATCAGAAAACCGTAAAAATGATGTTCTCTCAGCAGAAAGACAGTGTACATTTACACATTTTCCCTGCAGTGTAATCCAGCACACTGTATTTTTTTTTTTTCAAAGTCCACGATTTGTTTATGGATGTGCACAGTCTGAGCAGCACGCCACACCTATTGTGAGCTGCCAATAACGCAGCCGCTGACGAGCCAAGGAATGCTACTGACCAGCCAAGTCACAGATGCCAGCTGAGTGGGCTGCCAGACCAGGCACGGTGAATCAGCAGCTAGGCTAACCGCAGCATGTGCTTTAATGGTCAATGGTTTACGGACCAGCTTTTGTCTCCAAACGAGAGGTGAGTCTTCGTGACGTGTCTGTCTGAGCAGATTTTTGTGTTCCCACTAACATGATGAATACAAGAAACATTTGGAGGCTGCTCTCTCTGTGCTCTCCTGATCACTGCTGCCACCTGGAGGACATAAATCTAACTGCAGGCTTGGTTAGAATAACTATTTGAACCAGGTGCAGCTGAAACTGACAGCTGCTTCAAAACTTAAACAATAAATACAATGTACGTTCATCTGCATCATCTCCTCCTGGCTTGTTTCTTCTAAACCCTGACGAGCTTCTGTGTAGATGGAGGGATTAGTGTCATTTGGACACTTTGATAAGCCTTTTGTTAGCTTGTCGCTCTGTATTTGAAAAGCATTTGTTTTCCCCCAGTGTTGGGTTGTTTTTCCAAAAGAACAAGTCCTCCCACGCAGCACTGAGCCAATAACAGCAGCTCCGGGCGCGCGGATCGTTATTGAGGAGAATAAAAATCGATGTTGCGCCGCTTGTGTGTTTGTGTGTGTGCAGATGCGTCAAGGTGCTTTCCTGGTCAACTCAGCACGAGGAGGTCTGGTGGATGAGAAGGCTCTGGCTCAGGCCCTGAAGGAAGGCAGGATACGGGGAGCCGCGCTGGACGTCCACGAGTCAGAGCCTTTCAGGTGGTTATGATCACACAAACAGCTTTTAGCCACTGATTCAGTTCAGGTGTGTGACAGGAGTATTTTGCCTCATGTGCGCGTCCAAAAACCGGCACAAAGACCCGACTCAGCACATCGTATCATAAGAAAACTATGGTTTTACTGGTGACAAACTTCAGTTTTTGGCTGTTATCACCCCTTCCATTTCTTGAGGAGCAAGAGCTTGACACTTCTGTATGATCTCGCTCAGTGTTGTTGCGACCCGTGTATTTTTTAAAAACTGGCCCAGAGAGATCTGCTCCGCCATTTCGGAGTTCGATTAACTGCACACCTTGCTGGAATATGCAGCTTTTGTTTGTTTCCAGGCAGAGAAAAATATTGGCCGGCATCTTGCATAATAGAACTTTATCTTTAAGTTGTCTTGGCAACATATCTTGCACTTTGGCGCAATTTATTTTATCTTCTGGGCAGCTACATGTGATCCTGAAAGCCAGCTAACATAAACTCTGCCTGTGTAATTTAATCACTTTGTTTGTCTCGTTTCTTTCCTTTGCTGTCGATCAGTTTTTCTTTAGGTCCTCTAAAAGACGCCCCCAACCTGATCTGCACACCCCACACCGCCTGGTACAGCGAGCAGGCGTCACTGGAGATGAGAGAGGCCGCCGCCACAGAAATCCGCAGGGCCATCACTGGTACGGAGACGCCGTTAGATCAGGGTGCATTCCAGAGTTTTGGTTTCTCAGCTCACCAGGGTTCAATCTTGTCCCCCCCCCCGACACAGGCCGTATTCCCGACAGCCTCCGAAACTGCGTCAACAAAGAGTTCTTTGTCACCTCGGCGCCCTGGGGGATGATGGAGCAGCAGCAGCCTCAAGTTCACCCTGAGATCAACGGCGCCGCCTACAGGTAGGAGGTGGATTTACGTGAGAACGGGAGGCTGCTCTTATCGCACCGGTGTCATCTCAACACCTGCAGTAGAAGAGGCTTAACACATGGGGGGGGCGGGGTAGTCTAGATGTTCAAATGTATGTGTTTCACAATTCTGACTTTCTTTTCCTGAATATTAGGCTGGGCCCTAGTTTCTGTTGCGTATTTATACGTAGAACTTGGCCCAGATGAATTTGTTCAGTTTATTGTCTCAACCAGAATGAACTGCTTCTCTCACACAGCCGAGTGAACCAAACCATGGTACAGGCCATAGCAACGGGGGGAATGCAGGACAAATTATATACCTAATTCTCAACCAGGTAAATGAATACTACCACTGCTGGCCCACAGGCCAGGGCGAATGAACAACATCATTAATAAAAACCAGCTCCCATTGAAACCTGCTTCACACTCTGACTCACATGTCCTGTAACTGAACCCACTCTACTCTACCCAGCATCTCATCAGTACCTCCAGCCGCCCCCTACCCACCCCCACCTGCACCACCGGCACCACCACCCTGAAAACAAAAGACATGGGATCCCTCTAATGTGGGCCATATTTACACATGATGCACGAGTATAATAAAGTAGAATAAAGTCGCCGTTATTCTGTATTTGCATTTTTGCAACAGTTATGGGGGTATTTTCAGTTTGTTTAACTTTGCGATAAGAGTTTCTCCTTCACACTTTCCCCTTTCAGCTCCTTGTAATTATCAGTTCACTCAAACTATTTAAAAAAAAAATCTGTTTTCTCACTTACCGGGGATGCTGTTCCTGGGAAAAGATGGAATGTAGCTAATGTATTTTCTCCATGAAAGAGAATATTCCATTAACCTCCATCACACTTACTTGTCAGCAGAAATCTGCCCACTGTCTCTCTGGGTAAATACCGTAGAGATGATAAGTGAGAAATAACACTTTTTCTTTTTGTAATTTGGGTGAATGTCCCTTTAGAGTCCTCTCTTACACTGAAGTAGAACTCCTGACATTCTCATTTACTGCCTCCATACTGCAGTGCTCCTGCCATTTTTGAATTATTTCTTTAAATGTTGTTTCACAGAGGTGATGATGTTCAGTGAGCACAAACTGTTTATTTGTGTCCCCCAAAAGCACATCTAGCAATTAATTTGTTGTGTGTAATTGTGTTGTTTTAGAGTTTCTTAAACCCTAAACTTTTAATTAGCAGTTCAGTTCAGACAGTAACGATTTGCATTTGGGAAAAAAAAAGTGTTCGATCAAGTTTATCGATAATCAACGCTGTAAAAAGAACTCAAAAGTCATACGTGAGTAAAATTAAAAAACTGTTGTGTTACAGTATAACTTTGGTAAAAGTGAAAGTCACCCATATGAACGGTACTATCTGATATTAAATGATCTCATGTATCTAAAGTAAATGTATTAATGTATTCCATAGACTGTAGGAGCGAATTAAGCAGTCATTTACTCACTTTTAATATGAAATATGTCGGCTGTTTTTCCTTTAGAAAACTGTTTTAACCGCTGATATGATCTATGATTGATACCGAATACATTAAGAGACAAATGAAACAGATTCAATCATCATTTATTACTTTATTTATTACTGATTTCAGTCCGTATCCCAACAAAATCTGACCCATATTGAAGCCACCAAATGGCTAACATGTAAGAATGTCAGTTCTTTATAGAATGTATTTTGTATGTTTCTATTTCATTTTGATATTATTATATTTGATCAGCAAGTATTTGTCATTTGTAACCAGATCCTTTTTTATGTATTTGTGCCCATCTCTGATTGGCAGTAAATACATTTTAATCAAGAACATATTAATCATTAACATCCTTAGACTGCATACTATGGGTCGATCAGTTATTGGCCTGGCTGACTATTGGATCCCAACTTGCAACTCTGATGCAGCATGCAATCGGCCATGTCACTAACTGAAGTCATTAAATAAATGTAGTTGAGTAAAAGTACAATATTTTCCTCCAGAATATCATGTAAAGTAGCAGGAAATGTGAGTACAAGTACCTTAAAATGCTCTTAGGTACTTGAATAAATCTACTTTAGTACATTCAGTCCATGTCAATAGTCAGCCGCTACTTTTAAATTAAATAAAGTTACTCTCAGCTGAACAGTTTTCCTTTGTTCTTTATCATGCTTGCTGATCACTTCCTGTCCATCTCCAGATTCCCTCCTGGCGTGGTGGGTGTCGCCCCCGGTGGGATTCCCGGACCGATGGAGGGGTTGGTGCCTGGGGGAGTGCCCATCGCCCACACCCTGCCCCCCGGTACCCATCCGTCACAGGCCACCTCCCCCAACCAACCCTCCAAACATGGCGACCCCATGAGAGAGCACATGACTGAGCCGTAGGACTGCTAAAGGGGGCTAAAACCGATGTAAACATTAAAAAAAACAAAAAACAAAAACCCAGCAAACCTACCAACTCAACCATCCGACTGTACGCTTTGACTTCAGCCATCTGAACCTACCAGCAGACTGCCTGCCGGGCGGTGGTTTGTACGAAACCACTGAGCCCAACAGTGAGGACAGTGGATGTTAAAACACACCTGAGCTGCCACACTGAGATGGGACTGACCGTCAAACTCACGCGCCGAAGATCTGAAACCTTTGCTCCCCCCATATCTGTTTCTGTTCTTCATTGAATTCAGTGGTATTTTTTTGTTTCTATCTTTATTTTTGAGTATATTTCAGGGAGAATTCCTCCTGATTTCTGGGACACGTTGACATTATCCACGTGCAGGATGGAAATCTGACCCGACCTCCCTGGTTTGAAGGGACAGTGACTTCAAAAACAATCCGTCCGATTACCATTCTTCTCCTTCATCGTCAGTTTCACCCATTCCAGCGCAAACGTGTCTTGTGTTATTATTTTTTTTTCTATTTTTTTCTTCTTCTGTTTATCCTATATTCTGTGTTTCTGTTGCAAGTGAATATCTGTTTTTTTCTGTTCTTCAGTGTGTGAAAAATGAATGGATTTGTTGAGTCAGCTGATGACAAACGAGCAGCATCAGTAACCTGGACTCCACCTTTGCTCTTTTCTAATCGTCGTGGTCGGTGGCCCCTGAATGTAGAGACGAGATGTTGGGGCAGAAGGTGTGGTTTACACTTCCAGGAGGAATTTTTTGGCTTATGAGGTTAAAAAAAAAAAAAACTGAAAAAAAAAAACCCCTGAAAAAAAAGATCATTTTCGACCAAAAAAAGGATGGAAAAAGAAAAAAGAGGACATTCACGGTTAGATATTGTGCGTTGAGTGTGTCACCTCAAATTAAATATTGCTGTTGTAAGTTTTCCAACTCTGCTGAACTGAGGTACCTACAATATTTGGCCCCCAAATATTATCTGTTCGCATCCCAAAGGACCTATAGTACATTGCAGCACCAGCTAGCGAGGTAGGAAAGAAACAGTTGACTCAGGAAAAAAAAAAAAAAAAAATCAAATATGTCCAAATCTGAACAGAAAAGAAAGTCTGGATTATTGCTTTTTCATGTCTCCACCTCTTTCTCCATTGTGGTATTTTTTTTTTTTATATATCAAATGTATGTTTTTTGATGTTTAAGGTTTTCAGTCCTGTTAGATTTGTATTGCCTTGTTAAATGTTCTTATAATCATAGTCTTATGTGAACGACCCCACCCTCTCCTCCTTCTAGTACTTTTTTTTTTTTTTTTTGTTTTCCTGCTCTAATGAAAGCCAGCTGTGGCTCTCGGAGGCATGGTCGTCGTCGTGCCCTCTGGCGAACCGCAGCCAGCCATCCCTTTTAGCCCCACGACGTTAGCAAGAGACGGCTGCTAGCAGATTGTTTGGTTTTTAGTGTGAGTATTTGTATTTGTTTCTTGTACAAGGTGAACATATAGCATACAGTGCAGCTGGAAACAATAAATAAAACTTACTGTTCTGATTGATGATCGGCTCTGTGGAACATTTTGTGGGATTTTGTTTTTTTCCTGGGCACTTTTTATTTAAAAGATACTTTTATCTTCTATATCCTCTAAACCAGGGATTTATAAAGTCCGTTAATGTCAGAAACAAACATGAAAAAGTCAATATTGATGGATTTCATCGCTCCTTTCCTCCAATCTCAAACTTTTAAAAAATACAGTTCCCACAATGCTTGAGAACAGGAAGTGTATTCAATGATTTGTCATCTAAGCTACCTGAGACCCGACATTTGGCGACTCTGCATCCTTAAAAGTAGGCCGAATTAACTATTAGCAGTTCCTCTTTGGATTGTACTCGTAAATGTACGGACAGCTACCACTGGATTACTTTGATAAGGAAGACAACTTGAAAATGTGCAGATTCTGAGGCGAGTTCTGCAGCGGTGAGGTGAGTCCTTTGACTATGACTTCTAAAATGATTTATTGTCTAACGGTGGACATAATTTTGTCAAATAGGCATCATTAATAGTATGCCGGATTAGTTACCAGCAGTTTCTGTTAACAATGTGCCCATGAATGAACAGACAACTATCACTGGATGACTTTGATATGAGAGAAAAATTTGAAATGTGAAGATTCTCAGGTGGCTTCTGTAGTTGTACGGTGCGTGTTTTACCTTTGACCTCCACGCAGCCAAAACGTTATTTTTACTGGTCACCTGGACCCCGTTTTTTGTTTGTTTGTTTGTTTTAACGTTTTATAGGCTTAAATGTGTTTACATTTTAGCAAATATGCCTCATTAAAAGTATGTTGGATTAGTTTTCAGCAGTTTCTGTTTAATCTGTACTCATAGCTGTACGGACAACTATCACTGGATGACTTTGGTGAGAAAGAAAACTTAAAACGGTGCAGATTCTGAGGCGAGCTCTGCAGTTGTCAGGTGCATCACTGACCTGTTATTTGTAAGCTGACTTATTGACACTTATTCGCGATGCCGAATTAGTTATCAGTTGTTTATGTTTGCAGTGTGACCACGGATGTACGGATGAATATCACAGCATGATTTTGATTCAAAGACAACTTAAAAACATGAAGATTCTCAGGCAAGTTCGGCAGTAATAAGATGCGTCAATGAATTCCAAGCGGATACGAAGACCTTTGTATGCGATGCTCATCAGAGATAATGATATCCTTGGTAAAAGTAAGTCATAACATTATTTTATTTAAAGACAGAAATCTGCAGTTTTTAGTATTCTTTGTCTATAGCCAGCACTGATTAAATGAGACACACTTTTTCATCAATACTTGAAGGTAAAAGTCACCATTTTTAATGAAAACATCAGCTGTTTTTTGTTTTCCAGTAGCTTCCAGGCCATTTGACTATATTGTCTCAAAATTAGTGCAGATAATGTATTTAAAGTTTTAATTAAATGAAATATCTATATTTTTGTTGAAAATAGTATTTGTTTTTTCCAATCGCTTTCAATGTCATGTGACCTAGTGGTTCAAATCCAGTACTGAGTGGTATTACTAAATGGGTCAAATCAGAAAAATTGCCTGTTTTTATTAAAGGTCTGTCTCATTCAGCCAGTACAGGAAGACATTTTGGCATTGATTTTGAGCAATACCAGCATGAAGAAACATTGTTTTTGTGTAACTCAAACAAACCATAGGGTAATTTATTGACAGTCCCTCGTTGTACACCAGTAATGAGAGCAGTTAAGTATTGACAAATACATTTAGAGACACTTATAAATGGCTATATTAGTGCAGCCACAGACCATCTTTTAAATGTTAACTTTGTCAAACGTTTATTAATTTATGAGCTTCAGTTGATCTGCTTGTACTGAAGTGTCACAGATTATAATTCCACTAGAGGGCGCTGTGGAACATGTGATCAAAAAGAGTTTCAAACACTTCAACATGAATAATTGACTTCCTGTGAAAGTAACATATATAATTCATATTTAAAGACACATCTCGTGGCATGATGCTAAAGGGTTTCTACTCTGAAATGGTAAAACTGTAGCATTAATCAATACACGAAAAAACAGAATCTGACGACAGGAAGCGGTTTAGTTGGACATTCAAAAAGGTTTTCCTTTATTTTATTTTTTTTTCCTTATTTTGCCTGTTCTTTGCGTTACACTCTGTATAGTGAAGTCAGGCCTAAATCCACAAACCATCATAGTCACAACTGCAACTATTGCATAAATACAAAGCAACATACAGGTAATGCTGAAAAATGTGTATGACTTGAATGAAACACGAAAGAGGTTACAGTACGCAATGGCAAGGAAAAACAAAATGCAAACATTCACAGCAAAAAAAGTAACGACAACTCGTGTTTTGTTTTTTTTTCTTCTTTTTTCTGTCAGCTTTGGTTTTATATGTTGCAGTCTCTCACAACGACCTTAATTGAAAAAAAAAAACAACAAAAAAAACTTTAAAGATGGTTTCACACAATGACAACAAATAGGCGTATACAGAGGAAGTGAACGGACGTGTACCATGAGGGTGAACTCCACAACGAAGGCTATAAAAGGAAACAAGGGGACGAATAGGAAATGGGGAAACAACAATGAGACAAGTGTGACTTCTGGGTTTGATGTGGACATTGAATGCCTCGCACTCCCACACTCACCCGCCCAAATAAACAGAAAAAAAAGCACCAGATTTTAGGCATCCAGATGAGGTACTAAATCGCACACAACAACGCAAGTAAACTTTTCACTGACGGTCATGATTGGTTCTTTTCCTCACAGCAACAGTGTTTCTGTGCAACGTGTCTTCATCAAGATTGAAAGAATAATTAACAAAAAAAAAAAAAAAAAGGAGAAAAAATATACAGAAAGCTCTTATTATTAGCTCAAATATGTTTCCAAACAATAAATACGTAGAGTAAGTTCAGAGACGACACACACGCACGCACACACTCACACACAACTTATCATTTCAATCAGTCTGAAAAAAGGTAAACCAAAGATCCAACATGAATGTTTGTGTGCTAAACCTTAAATGAGTGTAGATTCAACTTGTAAAGGGAAGAAATCTCCCTTTCCAAGAGCTTCATATATGACCTCAATTCAAGCAATGATACTGTATTTCTATAGAAATGTTTTTTTTTTAATAAATGTGCAGTGCTTATTAATAAGGATTAAAGTCATTTATTATTACACAATCTCTGGTTGTCTAAAGATAACGATATTTATTGGCTTTGTCCCTGCCCATTCAAAAACAAAATGCTAAAGAAGCCAACTCTTATACAACTGGAAAAAACATAAAAAAAGATCAATTTGGAAGTGTGCTTCTGTCAGTGCCCACACTGAGCGGATATAAAGTGTTGATTTGAGTCAATGCTGGTATATTTCCGTATACTCTTTTTTTTTTTAAACAACCACATGCATTTACATCTATGGATAAAGATTCCTTTTTTCCTTTACATTTGAAACTCAAAAACAAATCGAAAGGTCGTTTGCATTCGTAAACCTTTTTATTCTCTCCCCGAATCTGTGCTGTGCAGCGGTGGAGTCAGTCTCAGGTCTGTCCGACTTAAGTGTTGGATGTGTGTTTTAAGTGTTTTGTCCGAGTGCCTGCATGTGCTAGAAGAGTAGCAGTGTCTCCTGTCAGAGGTGGAAGGTGGGTGGGGGGCTTGTGGTTCCCTCTCCTCTCCTGAAGGCTTTCACAGTTTGTCCGTGTCAGGAAAGGAAAACAAAACAAAACAAAACAAAAAAAAAAAACTGTAAGAGAGGAGTGGGGAGGAGTCCCGCCCCCCCGCAGACCGCCTCCCCCACCCCTCCCGCTTCATATTTGTCACTCGTCGTCGTCGTCTTCCTCCTCTTCGCCGTCAGATAAAGAGGCGCAGGGGCGGATCTGTCGGTAGCCGTCCAGCCACTTCTCCACCATCTGGGTGACGAGCGGGTGATTGCGGCGACGGGAGCTTTTCTGAAGAGCCACCAGGACTCCGCCCTCCGTCACACAGCAGTCCAACCACTCCCGCAGCAGCTTCTCTTGTTGTTCTTCATTACCCATCTGAAGGAGAAACAAACATGGCCATCAGAGGGAGCTGTGCCACTAGCCTGAACTCAGGATATCATCTAGTTGTGTCGATAGTGGAGTAAAAACCTCTCCGACATAATGCAACATCATTTGATAAAGACAAAGAAGAACTCAGCAGACACAATGGTCCTCACCTCCTGCGCTGACAGGAAGTGAATGTGAAGCAGCTTCCTCTCGCTGTCGACCAGCGGCAGGAACGTGACCGTTACGTCGTCGTCTGTGTTGAGGTTGGCGCCCGCGCCGCGATTGTCGAAGCCGTCATTCTCCATGGCCACCAGCGCTGAGAAGTGGCCCCGCGTGTAGCCCAGAGCGATGGGGCTCTTCCAGCAGAAACTCTGCTCCCATAAAAGGGGCAAGTACACACCTGGAGGATGAGGAGGGCGGCGTTTTAGTCACTTTATGAGATGAGATACATTCTGTCTCAGTGAAAATTTAAATTATCAGGCGTGACATCACTTTACTCTAAAACATTTTCAAACGCTCTCTCAATTTTCTGAATAATGGCCTAATTTCAATGTCTGTAAAAACCGTAAGTGTTTCCGAATAATTACGAATGAATCCATCTTGGTTCATCCCTTTCAAAGTGGCATGACTAATATCAGCTTAATTACTGTTGATTAACACTTCAAAGGAATTGTTTTTGCACCAGTTCTGGCCAGATGCATGGTTCCCTCCTTTGGTTCTTTTAAGTGTAATAAAATAAACTCTCACAGAGAATAAAAATCCACTTCAGCATTGCTGTCATACAATATAGTCCATTGCTCATTTTGACGACAGCATAATTAACCACTGCAGGTTTATTTGACGCATTTGTTGAAGGGAGAAAGATGTTAATGTTGTTACTGCACTTTGCCACCAAACTTCATACACTAGTTCTTTTACTTAATATGAGCAGTTTTGTTCTCACTTTATTTTTTTGTTTTTTTACACACACTGTTTTGATAATGAAGTAAATTGAGGGTAACTACTGAATGATGAACATTTTTGGGCAAAGCTAAGATGGAAAAAGCAACCGCCTTCTGATGTTTCAAGACGATTTGGAGGAAATCGCTTAAAGGAATGAAAGGAGGGTATTTTTTGGTTTCAGTAAACTGAAGAGAAGATGTAACTGAAGTTAAAACAGAATGACGGTGCATTCATGTGCTGCCGGAATCATCAGAAAACAGTTTTTCAACCGAGAAAATTCAAACGTGACGCAAAAATTGGGTTGATGTCATGTATTACACAGCTACTGTGTTGTTTCCTTTGCTCTTCCTTGTCATTCAAATACTGGAAACAGCTGTCAGCATGTTGTTTAAACATTCTGAACGATAAACTGCAAAACAACTTCTCTTTGGCAGCCATGCTGCTCCCACATTTTGACCATATGCACTTGGGAAGATCGATTTTCCAGAGTCGGGAAATGGGGTCGTGCGAGCAGCACGTGAACGCAGCATGACATGCAGGTCATACAAATAACAATGCAGAAAACAGTGCAGACTGTATTCATGTCTCATGTTCCATAAAACACAAAGCAGCTCTCGCACACCTCCTGAATACCTCTGTAACTGACACCAGCCTCTGTTTGGCTACTCTCCTCTCCCAGTAACCGCTGTGTTTTTACTGGGTTCACTTGGTCACCACTTGAAACTGAGTTCTCCACCCCTCTCTATAGGCGCCCATACGCACGCCTCCCTCTGTGTGTTTTACATTAGCTCCTGGCAACGGTAAATCACACGTCCATCAGGCCGGCTTTACCACAAGCAGTTGGCCATTACGGAGCACTTTCATCATCCTCTGTGCAGCATCACTCAGCAGGCAAACTGATCCAGGCTGTTTTTACTGCTGCCCATAAACGTAGCCCCCAACTCTCCACATTGTTTGACTCAGGTCCTGATGGTTTACATATGTCTAAGAAGTATCTGGGTGTGCGTATGTGGAACACTTTCCAGCATTACATACACTCATAGATGTGCCCTTACAGCAGGCGGGGGTGGTGTTGTTATGTTTCTTGTTATTTTGAGTCACACGGTGCTAAAATACCCCTTAAATGAAGGACACTCAACTGATACATGTCGTAAATAGCAATTACTGACACATCAGAGGGGCAGTTGTGTCAGCTATGTCAGCTATGCAGACACATGTAGGCTGGAGTTATTTCACAAGGGAAGTCTAGTCCTTCTACGCCCACTGGAATGGCGCTGCACTCACACAATTTATCATATTTGACCAAAACAACTGAAGTCCAAAGCTCGCAACCAAATGCTCACCTTGAAAACGGGTGTACCCGAGTGTTTCGCCACGGAAACTTTTGTAATACTTCACTCCGTAGACGATAATGGGCCTGCGAAGTATGTGTGCAAGAACAAAAATGTGGGTCTGCTCCAAGCTGGATCCTGGCTGTAAAAGAAAAACACAACATGCAGGGAGAGAGCAGTTAGAAAGACAGCGGTGACGGTCAAACTACAAAGCAGGGATCCTTGAATACTGTACATTCCCTCCAGTAAATTACCCCAGCATACTCAAAAGTGTTAAAACATGGAAAATAAAAACACAATTACAGCGCTCTCACACCCTGATATAATAACAACACTCCCACATACTTAGTCGATGAGGTCACGCGGAGCAGCGAGAAGTGCTGATGACAGACAGGATGCACTTTGAGAGGCATTACAGATTAAGTAAACTGCTGTAAGAGCATTAAAGCTGCTTGCATAATTCATACATCATCAGTGTGTCACGTTTTAAGCACATCAAACGTCCTGTCCGCCATAATAATGTGTGTTGTTGCTTTCATGTGGCATGTACCTGACTAGCCAGGGAGAGGATGAAAGCCCAGTCTTCCTGCCACTGCTCCTCCCGCAGGGAAAAGTGCAGGCCGAAGCTTTGGGAATACCACGACTCCCACTCCTTCCAGCGCGTGTAGAACCTGCAGATCACAAACAAACACACACACAAGCTGTTTTTGTTTTTGTCCGAGACATTATTTGACCTCTCTGTGCAGAAAGGCGTGTATCGGCTGTTCACCGCATGCCTCTGCATCTCTGTCTTGGTTGAAGTTAGATGGTAATTACACATCATATCTAAATAGTAATTGTCTCACTGAAAAAAACAACCAGCTCTTAGAAATAGAAATGAGTCACTCTGGGATGTTGTGTTCATGTAGAATCAGTCTTAGGTCTTCAAGTGTTTCCACACGCCCCACTTTACTCTTGACGGAGACTTTATGGATCTCCTCTGAAATGTGTGTCTTCTCCAACTGGTCTAAAGCCCTCTTCAAAGCCTCTCATTTCCACATCAAATCTCTGATCTGAGCTGGAAATCCAGACTTTGGACTCTGGGTATATATCCCAACCTCTAAACCGCATGTCCCAATTTCCATCACAGTCATGCAATGCTCAAGGAAAACAGAATGTAACTTGAGACTGCTGCATGTCAAGTTCCAGCTGTTTCCGTGTCCTTGACCAAGACACCAACTCAACTGGCTCATATTTTTGTGTAAAACGGTCGTCTAATTGCTTCATGTATAAACAATGGGGATGCACCATGATATCAGCACGTCACTGGTAGAGCTTCATACTGCTTACACTTTTATGATGAACATGCAACATAATCTGTTGACTAAGTACTTTTCTTATTTTGCCCAGAGAAAGACCATTTTGAAAAGCAGCGTATGCATCATGAAAATTTGCCTAAAGGAGAGACTCGATTGGCGTTGCCAGATGTACAATACTTATAGAATTTGTACAATAGTTTTGCCGTCTGTATGAAGTATGATCAGTAACGCTATAAGTACCATAATGTACAATAATTTCACTAATTTTTAGACGATCATATAAGTACTTAATGTCATTATTATCATATGAGTTTTAGTCGGCGCAAACATCTAGCTACAGTAACCTTCTTTATAAAAATGATGTGGGTACATTTGTAGGCGTTTCATAAATTGTGTCACTCAGTCTGCTTAACACAGTTTTTGCATTTGCCTTAGACTAGATGCAAATCATCATGCCATGCTGCTCACAGGTTGTCTTTGAAGGAACTATAACACACTGTAATGTTGTCTGCAGGCCTCACCAATGAGAACAGTCGTGCAGGCTGTCGTGGAGGGTCTTGCGGAGCACCGAGTCCTTGTCGTAGATGCCCCACGTCGCCTGCAGCACTGAGTCGAGGAGGCAGTCGCCGGCTGTGCGGTTCCAAAGGGCGTACAGTCGACTGTCCAATCTAGTCCCAAGTTCCAGAGACCAGTTGATGATTGGAGACTCCTCTTCGAGCTCTGAAGAAGAGCAAAACGTTTCAGTGTTAATAACTATTTGATCTCAAAGAGAACACATTGTGCTACATAATGCAACAGTACGGGCGGGTCTGGGTTGATAAAGAAGTAATAGTTGGCTTTTCTCTGAGTCGCATAACAGGTAATGGCATTTAAAAGGACTATATGTGCAGAATGTTAATGACTACTCACACCTGTCAGAATAGATTTGACAGAACAATGTCTGCAAAGCCCTGCATGTTCACCTCAAACCATGACAACCGTGAGAAGTCAAGATTACAGCAGGAAACCAGAGATTATATATAGTATCCAAACACCTCTTACTGTATTTGCTACTATTAACTTACATGCTAACCGTAATTATTATGGTACAAGTAACGTGTTGCAAAGTGCACGTGAAAGCATCAACTTTTAATATCACACGCAGCTTTGTGTTGTGTGGCTCAGCCTCTTTTAGCTGAATTGCTGTTTGCAGCTGAACAGACAGAACTCTGTCTGATCTCATCTTCTGTGTTTTTGCCGCCAGAACTGGCCAATCACAGCCCAGTGTGAAACAAAAAAGCATGTTGTTTATAAAATTCAAGTGGAAGTCTGTGATGGCTGAAGCTTTGAAGTCGACAACCGGCTGCAGAGTTGAACTGAGTGTACGTGGTCAGTTGGATCAGATTTCTCTCTGGTGCTTCTAACATATTTTCATGTCAGTGCTGGAATATTTAAGTATTTTTACATTAATATATTACTAGAAGCCTGTTTAATGATGTGGCACAACAACATGAATGGGAATTTTGTCGGGTTGGAACATTTGAACTGGTGATTCAATCAAACAAATGGCTCTGTATTGGAGAGAGCACAGTATTTTCTCACTGTGACCTTGATCATGAAACTGGTTTATTTAGTAGCTGGAGCTTTAAAATGTATAAAGACAACAGAAGAAGATCAAAATGGTTTTCTTCATCTTAAAACACTGAATTATTCTGAATGTAATTGCTCAAAGCTTCTAGCAGTAATCTTTCCTTTCATTATGCTACATCGCTACTGTGATGCCTTCCCTGCCCTGGGTTACTGTCTTACAAAGAAAGTTGGTGACAGGTTTACAAGGTCAGGTAATCAGGTTTTAAGCAGCGTTAACTGACCTTGTCTTAATCCCTTAACCCAGGAGAGGAGACAAGGTTTTCAATTCAATTGAATGTTTCATGTTTCTTATGTACAAGCCAACACAACCAGAAAGGACATTAAAGGTGAAACAAGGGTTTCTGCCTTTCTCAACATGACACATTGGGCTGATTAAACAAGACACACAAAGACACAGTTCACCAAAGAAAGTAAGTGTTTCCAGAAGAGAGATGCCTTTTTAAACTTGTGTTTATATGTGTGTGTGGGCTGAGAGGAAGTACAATCATTCACTGGGGATCAGAGAAATCCCTAAAACTCAATTAGGCTGATTAGGCCAGACGCAACTAGTACACACGACAAGATAGATTGCCAGGCAGAGTGACAGACAAGCAGGCAGGCAAAACACTGCATTGGCAAGAGGGAATATACAAGTAATATAACACCGCCAGCAGTCGGCAGCTCTCCCGGTAGAGTATACAGTTTGTGAGGGGGCTCTTTCTTTTTGCCAAACCACCAGACCATCTTTTTCGGCTTGGATCTGGCTTCTCTCTCTCAAATCAGTTGCATTTCTGTGCAAGTCACGAAGTTGACGGAGTAAATGTTTCACCTTTTTGTACGTCTCGGTCTAGCACCTCGTCGAACAGTTTTTCTTGAACTGCGGGGGGCAAGTCCTCGATGTCTGGAACATAAAAACAAGAAAAGCACTGGGTGACAGAAAATCAAAGAAGAGTGTTACCAGAGGAGAGAATGAAGTGCAGGGAAAATGAACTATTAATTTTATTTATACTCTATTTGATGAATGCATTAATCTTGACCTCATCTAAAACACTTAACTGAAAGGCTAACTAGAAAATATCTCAGTCGTGGCTCATTTCAACTCAAGCCATCATGTTTTGTTCTTTCCACAATAGCCACGGGCTTTCACTGCATGCTTGGGGCTCTTGTCAACACAGTAGCGTATTCTTTAACTAAAATAAATGAATGCATTGACTTTGTGGAACTGAACAGAACAGCTTTCTATAGTGGCCACAAGCCAAGGTCCACATTGTCCTGAAAACACTGCGTAACAAAAATCCTTAGCTTAGCTACCAGCAACAGACCGAACCATAATAGCTGTTCCACACAATGAATTTTGACATTTAGCATTGAATGCGTGCAATTTTACAGACAGACACTGGCAAAAAATGCTAAGTATAGCTTTGTTTTGAATGAGAAACATCGATCATTGGAAGGCTGGTACACCCAGTATCCATGAACAATGCTCAAACAGTGAGCCAGAGGTAGCCTCCGTCTTCTGGCAGTAGGAGACAGACAACCGTAGCATTATGTCCCCCTCAGCATCACAACAACAAGCAATTTCATATGCCACAAGTAAACAAAACAAGCATTCTATCACACTCTTGGCAAGCCAGGGGGGACAGCTAGACTGGGCTTCTTCAGCTACAGTTCCCCTTATAGAAAACACATACAGTACGCTTTGACAGCCGCTGGAATCCATGATATGTTTTTCAATAATTCGAGAGTGCACGGTTGTTTTTAAAGCCAACTCCCTAAACCAAAAACCCTATGTTTTTGCTCAAATTTGTTTCTTTGTGTGCTGACCTGCTGGCAGGGTGAAGGTCACCAAGTCAGTGAGGAAATAGCAGGTGAAGTCGCCTTTGCGCTGGTGAAGAGAAGCCGCTACTTCCCGACGGATCTGCTCCGTCAGCTCAGGACACACCATGGCTGGGATACACTTGGCTGCCTGCTGGGACACCTGCAGAGAGAAGAGGATAAAGGAAAGGAAGGATAATCTAAGTATATAAAGAGTTTATGAGACTGAGGCTGAGAATTGAACAGGGCTTATTAACAATTACAGAAGGTTGTATTTTAAACATAACAACAAACAGAATAAAATAAAAAATAACTAAGAACAGCTCTCAAGTTAGATTAACTGCATGCTTTGACCATTTATATCAAATCCTACACTACAGCTTCAGCTGTGTGGAGAGAGTGACACAGAGTCTGAAACATTATGTAATAAGGCAGTATTAGAATAGGGAAAGGTTGGACAAATCATGTTTAAAACATAAAGAAAAAGTTGTTAACACCAGAGGTCAGGGAACTGTTCATGATGTTCCACGAAAAGGTTTTAACACAACAAATCTGATTAAATATTTATCTTGATTGTCCTAACCACAGGTGTGCATAAACTACAGGTTAGGAACTTCTTTTTTAAAACCTAACATGTAAAATTATCAGCCATCTTATCAACCATAAGAAGCAGGTAAATTCCATATTATACATCCTGACTGCTGGACATGATTTTTGCACATATACAGAGCAACATGACTCATAGTTGAACACCTCGATACTTACAAAAGCTGTTCCTTTACATTTTTGACTCTATGAACTATGACTCTATTTTACTTTACTTAATCTAATATAAGTTGCTTCCAAGAGGAGGAAAAGAAATGTCTCTTTTTGTCTGTTTGATGTTCAAGTGCTTGTCATCTTTGAAGTGCTTTTGGGGCATGATCCAGCGGTTACTCACTGACCCCCTCTGAAAAGAAAGTGGGACAGTGCCAGAGTGTGGGAGCAGAGGTGTGTGTACAGATAATCTGGGATCACAGTGCTGACGGCAAGCGAGCTGCAATCAACCTCAGCAGATGCACACTGTAGACACACGCGCACACACACTGGACAAACCAGGGACACACAACACGGGATATAGAAATTTAAAAAAAAACAAAAACAAAACATGAAATGATTTCTAATACAGGAACAGCCACAATGTTGGAGACCAGAACGTGAAATTATTATATTCCCTGTGCACCGCGTGTGGCTTAATTCCATTTTCTTTCCTTTCTATAAAACATTTGCACTCGTGATTCCTCCTTGCTGATCTCACTGGATGTTGAGATTAACAAGAAAAAAGCACAGTGGCAGTGGTGCACAGTGGGTATACTCTGCGTGCTCTGGTTTCCCTCACCACCACAACATGCATATTAGGTTAATTCTCCGGTCAGTGCCCTTGAACAAGGCACTGGCTTAGATCTGGGATTGGTCCCCGGGTGCTGTATGTTGGCTGCACACTGCTCCTCAAGGATGGGTTAAATGCAGAGAACCAGCTTCACCATGTTGTACATCGTATGATTGTATGTGATAGATTCTTCTTTAAAAAAAGCAACAATCTTTTAAAAAGATGCAACAAAAAGCAGCAAATATTATCATAATTTAAGGATTCATTTCTGATTTTAATAACAGTCTTTTTGGTCTTCTCAAATGTGGATGTACTCGTATTCTTAAAAAATGAACTACTAAAACTTGGGAGATCAGTTCAGCCAGGTTTACTTTTTCTAGACAGAAGAAACATTTTGTCTGTTTACATTAACATCCTCGTATAAAACTCCTAACTCATGTCTATTACATACATGTACATGTAATCACATTTTTTCATGGTGTAAAGAATTTACATCTCATTCATCTAAAATGCATGTTTGAAGTTTTTATATAACAACAACAGGTGTTATGGGGCCACAAACTAAAGAAAATGACAGCTTTAGTTTAGCCAAAACTAGCAGTTAGTCTGACCGGTGGGTAGATGTTGATGTTGGGTAGGCTTTATCAAGGCTGAAACACAGCACATAAAATAAGCTGAGTAGAAATGTCCCAGAGGTTGGACACAATTTATATACAGCACATCTTTAAACCATACAGTTATAGCTGAAAATTACAAAAGAAAGAAACAAGTTTTCCAACTTCACATACCTCTGCAATGTTAATCAACCACTAACTGTTGTTATTAGTGCGACCTCACAGTGCTTCAGTTTATAGGCATTTGTTTGTTCCTACAACATGAATGGGTCATCCTCCCTTCAAAGTTCTCTGCAAGGTTACCTTCATCTAAATTATGTCCTCTAGTAAAGCTTGTAAATTGCACAAGTACTCGATCTTTTGAACTTAAACGTTTTCACAAATCAGGCTGAGTGGGAGCATGAGAAACACATTTCAGTGGTGCATCATGGCTAGTGACTGAAAATGTACACCTCGATGATGATCTATGATTACCAAACATGTAAAGTTAAGTGTTTAAAGTGGTCACATCTAGTGTGTGTGGTCGCAGTGTAAACAGAATTTAAAGAAGAAATCTCATCATGAGAGAGTAACAACTGTTGGTTGTCTGTACTGACCTCTGTTAGTAACACAGCCAGCATGTCCTGTCTCTGGAAGCGGATGGCGAGGTGAACCAGCGTGAAACCGTCATCAAATGCTGAGGGCCGATTTAATAGACGCACCTCGTCTGACGTGAGCTGTCGTGCAATGTCACCTCCTGATGACTTGTAGGCCTCCACTGCTGCCAGGTCGCCTTCCACAACACCTTTCAAGCAGAGAGGGAGAAGGAAAAATGTCAAAAAACGAATAGTTTTAAAGTGAAGACTATTTTGATATTTTAACATAGACATTCACCACAGTAAGAAGTACATGTTGCACAAAAAAGACCATTTTGTATGATCATCGAAAGTTAACACAAGGTCTCGTTTGTTAATGTATATCACTTTTTACGGAGACCTTCAAAAACTCAATTATCTGCACTAAGATTACAATTGATCAAAACATTATCCAAATTGCAGCAGCTGCAATTTTAAGTTAAAGGTCAAATGCGTGACAAAACAGCATTATAACCAAGTACTGTAGCACTGCAGAGATGCTTCAGCCTGAAAAATCTGGTTGTCCGGATGTAAGAAAACATATTTGTTTTGTACAGACCACAACACATGTCACAGTGTCACGACTTTAACGTGTTGTGTGTTTTCAGAGGAAGAAGATCATATGATGATCATTCCTCTAATCATGAATCATGTTGCAAACTGAATATTTAAAAAATAACTGCTATAATTTGTTACCATATTGTGCAGCTCTTTCATAAATCAAAGGATCAGTGGAAATACGTTTGCTTCATGCTGCTTAAAAGACAAATCCAGACAGAAACTAGCTGTTGATCACTGTTAAAAATCACACCATGCATGTCATGTGCAACACGGATACAAAATCTATCTTCAGAACAACCTTGTGCAGAGGACATTCTGTGCTCAACCAAGAACTATAAAATATTAGAGATCAGAATGTGCTTTATCTCTGTCACAGCTGTAACAGCTTCGAGACTTCGCTGACTTTGAAGTCAAGGGGAAAAGACAATAGGGGGCCACATTGTAATCTGTCAGTGATTTTTTTCCCCTCACTCTCATCTCCAGTCTTAGATCTTAGCATGGGGGTTGAAGGATGTGTTTGATTAGATAGATGTGCAGGTGTTTGTTTTCTTTACTTTTTTTGACACAGTGTACAAATATAACTGACAGGAGTGATTTATGTCAACAATCGGTCAAACTATACAGAGAGAAAACACACTAAAGTCTACAATCATTTGCTCTGGTGTTATAATACTTCTCCATATGCCGACTACACTATTGTTCAGCTGTGAATGTTTTGTCCACGATGAACTCAAATACATCTGATGCTTCGACCTAGAACCATTTTTTGGCTTCTCTGCGCTTTAATGTAGGCAGGAGTGATAAAAGGGTGGGATGGTGTGCATGTAGTGTTGTGTCGTGTACAATAGTGAACAATCCTGAGAGGCTAGAGGATCGGATTTTTTTCTCCAAATCCACACGCACCGATAAAAGTCGGCTTAGACAGAAATGTGAATGGTTGTATGATCAACCCAACACAAACAAAGTTGCCCCAGTTACTATGAACAAACCAGCAACACAGTAACATGACTTATTTGCTGTCTAAGGAGGATAAACTGTTTAGACGGATGTGTTATTTTGACAGAGTACAATAAAATCAATCCACAAAGTTGGAATTCATTTCAGTGCTACACAGCTGTACAAAATTTCTCTTTCCATTTCTGGCATACACAGTAAATGGCCATGTAGTATTCTCTCGTACATTTGACAGCATTAACCACTGTTGAGCTTTTGTTCTCACGTCAAAGGACCACACACAATGCTCAGCTGCATAATCTGTGTGTGAGTGAGAGCGAGAGAGACATGGAGTGGGAGGAAGGACTCGGCTGTGCCATGTGGAGCTGGCTAACACTGTGAGAGATGAGGAGAGAAACTGCACAATAGCAGCGCAGTGTGATAGAGAGGGATCACAGCCACTTTCCACAAAACACTCCATTAGTGTGGGTGTGCCTGTAGCCCTGCAGTCAGTACTGTACCCACAGATCCTTTAGAGAGCACAAAAGGCGCAAAAAAACGCAAAGAGGCGTTAACTTAAAGACAGACTGATGAGACAGAATGGATTAGGGTAATTGATGCTGGTCTTTTTCCTCCACAAAGTCTGTTCTTCTCAGTAATGTAATGTCAGCTCTATCACACCAAAAAAAGAGCAGCCATCAGACAAGTAATGGTACTTTAATCTCAATAGCTTACTTTAATAAGTCTGTTTGTGATTAGTATGATTACCTGCTAAACTTCTCATGTTTGTGTGTTCTTATTCTTATATTTAAGAGGTGGGAACAAGCAAATGTTTGACATTTTTGCTGGAAAAAGGACTGAAACATCAATCATCAAAATAATGAGCAATTAATTTTCATTCAAACAGTCGATTAATATTTGCAGCTCTCGAGAATAAGGGTGACAGATTTTGGCATGTGCAATTTTTTTTTTTTGCTTCTCCTTTTGCATATTCTGACAGGAGTAACACTGAACATGTCTACCAGTGTGAATTTAAAGTGGCCAACAGAAAAAAGGTAAACCACATGCCACAAACCACTACTTATCTTTCACCCCTTTGATTGGTTGGCTTCGTTGGTCGCGATCTCTATGCTTGACTGAAACTGTTAATCTACACAGTACCGCCGATAATGTTTGTTTTGATGCGGTTTTTGAGCTGTTGTTTCACTGGTAAACACATCGACTTCTTTGGCCACTCCACCAGTCAAAATTGCAGAAAAACAGAAGAACGCCATCAACAAAGCTGACCAATCAAAGGTGGAGTAGGGTGGGTCTTGTGAGAACTCGGGTGGGATCCATAACAACCCTGACTTGATAGACAGCTTCATGCTCTTGTCAACCAAATGATCTTCGGTGATGAATGATCTTATGAAATAAGACTAGCGTTTCACATCACATACTTTTGACAAGTTATGGCAAGTTTCTTTGTATTATGAGGTCAGCACACTTACACTTCTTATTAAGACACCTAAATAGACTGATCCATCTATAATCCATTAACAGGTCTCATCCTGCACCTGTATAACCACACATTTCAGCAGAGTCACCTGAGTTAAGGGACTTGGTCAAGGGTGATACACACTGGAGGGGGGCGAAGGTCATTACTGTTGCCCAAGATGTATTTTTTTTACTCATGTTTGCGTAGGTCATGCTATCTTTAGTGCGGCAGGTCCCCTTTGGAAACTAGAGCATCTGTAAGAACTTTGAGGGCACTGTTGACACTCACCGATATCCATATGTCAATAGCAGGGAACCTTCCCTAGCAACACAGGACAGACTCACTTGCCTCTAAACACAACTGGGTTATGAACTAAACTGAACTCCCTCCATGTCCTGTGAGACTGCAGCTAGGTCACATCTCATTCATTCCTTTGTTATTCCCTTATCAATTAATACTACTAGGTAGTTTGCTGTATAGAGAGCGTTGAAACTGGGTATCAAATACTTAAGAATCATAATGATCCTGTGTTACAGCGCACAGATGTCGCATTAGTGTCACTTGCAAGTCTGCATCGCAGAAGCAAATGTGTGGATTTATTGTCAAAATGTAGTGTGTAAACTGGGGCAGTGCAGTTAATCAAAATATTATCTGAAACACTTTATGACAATGTGAGTTATCCACACAAATCTTGTTCTCCAGATATAAGAAGATGTGTTTGTTTGGTACAGACCCCAACAAATGTTACATCATCCAGATTTGAATGTGTTTTTTCCAGAGAAAATGGAAATTGAGATGCAAATCTGATCATTCCCACTAATCTTGAATCAAATGGCAAGCATAGGATGTCAACATGGTCACAATATTACCTTTTTTGCAATATTTAACAGCCCTAGTGCAAACTATATACAATATGCATTTATCCACTTGCACTCTGGGAAACTGTAATAAGAATTTTTCCCAACAGTGAAATATTAATCAATTAACTGAGGGAATAATAGGGGGATGCCACTCCTACAGACCTAAAAATCACATCTAATAAATCTTGTGGATAATAGGGAGTGATTTCAGACACAGCTTGGATTTCATTTCCTCTAGCAGACAATGTAGAAAGGGACATTTCCTATCAGATAAGGAAAGCGAACACTTGAATATGCTAGAAGAAATCACATCCATTCACATCAGAATGTCTGACCAGACGAGACTGTATCCCAAGGGGACAAGCCACAAAGACATGAGGGAATTCACCATGTCACATGCAGTGAGAGACCCGGTGAAGGACCAGAAGCAAACTAACCATGGTGATGATTTTTTTGACATTCAGACCCAATGATTCCTTAGCTTTGAGGAATGTAGCAGCATGAAAAATAATATGACTATTAATCACTACACAGGCTTCACTGGGATATCAAATACAAGTGTTGCTGTCAAATGTGTGCTGTCAGTGTAGCACAGAGGAATTGTCAGTCACAGAGACGGATAGGGAAAAACGACTGGAGGTTGCGTGGGTGCGCAGAAGGAACTCTATGTAGTTATGGCGGAGGAAGGAGAAAGAGTAAGATAGTGGTGTGTGAGAGACGGGAAAAAAGCAATGACTAGTTGTTCTTAAAACTTTCATTCTCCCTCCCACTCCACATTCACCAGTCTACAGTGTGGGTGGCCGGACACTCACTCTTTGTGTAGAGAAGTTTTACACTCGCTGAATGCAAGGGGGTTCTGAGAATATACAGTACATCAGCATCAGTAGGAGGGAAACAAAATTTATCTGGACTTGGCTATATGAACAGGATTGTAACTATTCCCCCTGCAGATTGTAAAACCATAATGTAGTAATCGTTCACACAAATTGAGGGAAATCCTATCCCTCTGTTGGCCTGCCTTACATTATTCTGTTGACTCATTAATCACCTAATAACAAAAGACAAGGGAAACAAGTTGAATATATTTCAATAAGGTCTTAAATAATGAAACTTACCGACACAGGCATTGAGGAACAGCCAATCAGTCCGCCTCATCCTGTTCTTTATCTGCTTCAGTTTTTTGAAATCCACCTCCAGCTCCTCTTTGCTCCCAATCCCAGCCCCTGATGCCAGTTCAATCCTCTGAAAGTCCATGTTCACCTCCGACTCCCGTTTTGAGGATGGAGGTGACCTCCTCTGGCTGCTGCTACAACCCACCAGCCCCCCTACCACACTCCCAAGTCCTTGTCCGACCACATGCCCGACAACACCCCTCCTGTTGTCCCTGTCCTGTTCATTAAGTTTTGAGGAGGGCTGTTGGCTCTCGGGCTCTGATGCCAGTTCGATGGGCTCAGCTAGCAGACTATTTGGCCTGGGGTGGTCGCAAACTACACACTTGAGTGCCTTGGCCCAGTTCTCATAAGTGCAGGCAGTGCAGGTCCAGTGAAGTGCATGAGTGTTGAGCCTGTTACGGTCATTATATTCCTCACAGGGATCTGTAGTGGTGGCTGGGGGAGCAGGGCGGCACCCAGAGCCTGAGGTCTGGGGTGATTCTGTGGGGCTGCGTGGCTGCTGGGTATGATGTCCTTGATGGGTTGCATGTTGCACATGCTGTTGTTGTTGAGCCTGTTGCCTCTGGCACAGGCACTGGGTGCAACGGATGGCCCGAGGCCAGTTCAAGTAGGTGCACATTTGACATGACCACTTGCTACTAGTCTCAGGTACATCGGCAATGCGGACACGCGGTCGGGCACTGGAGTCTGGGCAAATAAGTAAGCTGGAACCCCCCTGGGATGGGCTGTTGCTGAGGCCTGCAGGGTCCCATTGGTGCAGACTGGCATCTAGAGCAGGGCTGCTCTTGAAGGGCTCCTCAGTAATGATGGCACCCCCGCTGGGCCTCTGAGCGCGGCACATGGTGCACTTGATGGCTGACGGCCAGTTCTCGTATGTGCAGTATTCACAGGCCCACTTGGCAACCAGCTCGGTCATCGTCGCACCGCCGCTGAGGGAGGTTTCCTGCCGTTCAGAGGGCTTCTCAGCTCGGCAGATCCACTCTTGAGGAGATCACACAGCAAGCAGTGCACTAGGGGACAAATAGACAGGGCATATTGAACTTTACTACACCAAATAATGGAAAAATGTCTAAAAGGTAAAATTATTAACAATACATTTGAAAGGAGTGTTTCTCCATTTAAACGGGCAAATTCTACGTAAAGTTTTTCAGAGGTAAATATCTAAATAAAAAAGGTAAAGCATGTTTTATTACTGTTACCTGTACCAGTCAGCCTTTAGTTCATTTACTGTTTAAAAATCTACACTGTCTCCTCTTGCTGTTACACAAAGTGTAGCAAAAAAAAAAAAAAAAAATCAAAAGAGCGCAACGTTTTGAGACTGGCACACAAAATTACCGGTGGAGTCCAACACTGAACCCTCCTATTAAAACCTGACACTGGCTTTAACCACATACAGTAGGTTACATACACCGGGCAAATGTGCCCTACAAACGAGAAGGGTAACAAGAGACAAGGACATATGAAACCAGACACCCAGCAGGGAGGCGCGTGACTGGTTAAGACACTTACTGATGCACTGAAATTGAATTCACCCCAAAAGCCAACACATGGGACTGAAGGGTCCAAACTACATCGGGACTTTCTCTGTCTTTTTTTTTTTTTTTTTTTGAGGCACAAGGTAGGAAGATAAAGTTAATGTTATCTGGCCGGGGCAGCTCGGAAAGGAGTTGGCTGTAACTGTGTTTACACCACGCCTCCAAGTTTACCAACACACCGTGAGATACCATCCACCAGAGCAAAGCTAACAAGAACCGTACCTTGTTCAAATGGTAGTCAACCTGGTCACTTGCGACCCAGCAATCTGTCAAGTGCACAACGTTAATTTGAATGAAATAAACAAGCCCGAGTTTTACTTAAATGAGCAGTGCGTTTAGTGCTACAACTAGTTATCTGACAGAACTAGTCAGCCACCGACGCTAACTACATCTCTCGGAGCTAGCTAGCTGTTTATGTTAACATGACAACTAACGTTCGGCTACGTTCGTTCGGTCTCCAGCCAGGAATTACTGCCAAGCTAGCTGGTTGCTCGCTAACGTTACGGGATTATGTTTTGCCCCTCTCTGCCAAAAGAGGCCCTTATTAACTCCACAAGAAGGTCGACTAACGTTGAAACCCTTACCTTTGCTTCGCTGTGTTTACACTCCTTCGGTTTCCCACTACAGCCAAAACAAATGGAGCCCCCCCTCCGCTCCCCTCTGCTCCAAAGACCAGAGAAACCCACTCCAATCCGAACTCAGGCTCCTCTCACTAACCGCATATTTACTTCTTTGGTGCGCCGTTTAGTTGGCAGTTGAAGGTCCATACATACCGCGGAGAAAGAACCCCCCCTAGTCCCGTCCCCCTCGGCCGTCTGCTCGGACGCTTTAAATCATTTTTATCCTCTTCCCGATTTCCAAACACCAAGCTGACGGGCTTTAATGGCGGCACAGGGGAAGGGAAGCAACCGAGGCAGGGCTAAAAAATACACTACGAGGGAGAGCAGAGAGCTCTGGGCCGTGTTACAGTCAGAGGAAGGATCAGGATTTACCACCTGAATCTGCCAACCGCGCTGATTGGCTGATTTTTGTGTATCCCTTGACACTGGCCAATCAGATTCTACGTCTCTCGTTCCAACTGTTAAAAGGCTCCATGCAAGCAAAGCAGGCTCGAATAACACAGTTATAACACCGGCAATTCCGTTTAGACATTATTTTCTCTCAGTCGATGGGCTTAGTTTATTACAGTTTAAAAAAAAAAAGGGTTTGTTTTTAATTCGTGCATCGTAAATTGTTGCATCTCCGGCAAGCAACCACGTGGTGTCCCCTCGAAAGGATGAGAGGATGATGTCATCGTAAAAAATACTGCAGCAGGCTGTCTGCAGCAATGCATGACAGCTTGAGCAACAGTTCCCAGCGCCAGATCACTGACAGGCATACGCACAGGCCAAGGGAGAAAATTAATATGCATCATAATTTATTCTCAACCGAGTTATTTGCTCAGCAGAGGGAAAACGTATGCAACTCTTGTTTACAGGAAAGCCCGTCCCACTCCAATGTGATGTCACTGACACGGGTGCCTGTAGGTTTGGCGCATAGAAATGGCCATAATCAACCTGCGAAACCCACTTTGTTAGAAAAATAAGCATGCAAAAATTACTTGCACTTTTAAAAGTGGCAACTCAATTATAAGAAAACAAAGGCACATCATATCACATATGCATGTCTCATTTATTATCCCCCCCAGTTTAAGAACCATATTCTCTGTGCTCGTCCAAGCAAGTCCTTGATCTACTTTCGTCAAGTACACACATCCAGATAAAAGCTGAGAAGATTCAAGCTGGACACTGGACTTTGTGCTTTCAGGGAGGTGTTGATGTTGCAATGGCCCACTCGGGGAAGGAAGGGAAGGGTCACCCCATACAGTAAGAGTACATGAATGTATATTTGCACTATGTTGGAACTTGAAAAGTATAGGATCCTGACAATATTAGCCATCTCACGATTTATCCCAGTGGTCCTCCAGCACCAGAGTCCAGCTGCTTTTCATTCTGACCATCAAGTCAGGGATGCCAGAAGGAAGAGACTTATAAAGCCATTATCTAGGGACTGAGGAGCAGGATTAAGAGTGAGGACTAACATCGAGGACTGCTGCTCTATACCACCACAACACTCAACCGAGACAAGCTTATACAGTAAGTGCTGTTTAAATGCTACCCCCCCCTTGTCTACTATACATTCATTATATATTTCCTTATTATATTCCAGTAGTCAAAGGAAACCATACTCCTAACAAAGTGATTTTGTCATTTCTTTTAACATTGTGTGATTGTGTTACTCTGGGTGATTACTAAGTAACATTTTTAGTGCCAGTTCCCGATAAGTGATTCATTGGCATTACACATCAGGGCAAATGAAATGACCCTAAGGCAAAAAACATGACATACAAACAGGCTGTGTAAATAAAGCGGCGCTTGTTCACAAGGCAAAGCTTCTCCCACCATAGGACAGATGTCTTCTTTTCCAAACCTGCTGATCATTGTGTTAAGACGTCCTTCATGTGCAGTGCAAATGTCTGTCCATGCTGAATATAAAAGTGTCTAGAACTGACCGGTTCATGCAAGGAGGCTTCGTACGTCAATCAATCCACACATTGTCGGGTCAGATGTTTGAAAAAAATAAAAAATAAAAAATCATCTGCATGTCCATCATGCTCATCATACCAACTCTGCCTTGCTGAAGTATAAGTTACTAATCAGATTCCCTCAGACTTTAGAGATAGAATTCCAGTTTCAAATAATAAAGCAAGCATAGTCACAGCTGCAACCATGAGACACAGGTCCACTTCGAAGCCGCCAGTGAAAGTGAAAAGGGAAAACAGGTTTAGGACAAAACACCACATCATAGAAAGAGACGCACATAACTGCAGGAATAATTAAAAAAAAAAGGAAAAAATGAAGCTGGAAGTAGATTATTGCAAACACACCACAATTTGTTATAATCTTACCCCTCAAGAGAGATCAGTGAATGTGTTGTGTGCAGACAGAAACTGCCCTGAGTGGAAGGCACTGTATACTGAAGCAAGGTCATGATGTTTTCATCACATTATCCAGGTCCATACACGTAACGTTGACCCAAACCAGGTCATAATACATGAGGTCTACTGTCAACTTTACCAAGACAGGGAGGTGGGAGCCTCTCTCTTCCCACGGTTATGATTTACACACTACAGAGGGTATCAGCCTTCCATTATGAGTTTTAATAGAGAACAAGTCGGTGAGAAGGGAGATTGAAGTGGTTATATGGTCACGGTCAGTAGTATCGGAGACAACCAGCACTGTGAAGTGGAAGTAGCAGCCAGGTTTTTTTATGTGGAGAAGAACATACAGATGCAGTTTTTTTAGTGGCAGCTCTCTGTGTTGCAGCAGCAGAAAGGGAACCTTAAGCATCTGGTTAGTAAAGCTACAGTACATTGTGTTTGCCCTGTGAACCCCATACAACGCACAATAAGCTGAGCTGAATTTGGCTCAAGGTGGTCAAAGAGGACTACTCAAGTGGCACAACATGACAGCATTGGTATAGCACAATAATAAAGAAATCTTAAATGTTGTTAAGTGCAGCAAAGCGCATACAATTTCAGTGTTATCCAAGAGGAACGAGACATTGACATTCTTGTCAATCAAATTAGATTAACTGTTAATCTGACAAAATATATATATATATTTATGTATATATAAAGCACCCATTATAGAAGTGGCAGAATAAATCTTGTTTGAAGTCTATTCTTCACCAGTTAAATAGACAACTGTACTATTAATCAATTAAAGACTGACATGGAACGAAAAAGACGTAATAATCCAAAATCAAATGAGGGACATGTGCATGTTGCAGAAATTCTAATTACATATAAATCTCTCTCTTGAAATTCAACAAATACAAAATGAACAACCATTTGCCTACTTAATTTTAAAACTTGTTTGAAGGCCGCAAAATATTTTCCCCATTGCTTTTCTTTGATGGTTTGTTTAAAGGAAGGCAAAAAAATAGTGCAAGAGGTAATGCAAGAGTGGGTGCTCAGAGTTGGTGATGCAAACATAGAACAAAAAGAGAAGGAAAGCGTGTCCTTTAGGGAGCCGGCTTGCCAACCAGTTGGCATAATTTGTAATATCCACCTCTGACCCTGAAACCAGACACATCCACACTGAAGTACCCAGACCGACCCCATTCCAAAAAGAAAAAGAGAAAAGAAAAAAAACAAAAACAAAAAACAGATGACTTTTCCCCCCTGTGAGACACACCTGTTAAGCCTGCAAAGCCGAGCGACATTTCCCCTTAAAATGGAGATCAGACTAAGACAAGAAGAAATACTCACAGCGGGACACCACCTGCGCATGCCTTTCACTTTCAGGACTGGCACATCTTTTGTCTATATTTGTCTATCTTTGATTGCTTGAGATGCCCACCTCTCAAGGTGCGTCACTTAGTTGTGTCCCATTCACACCCTGCATGTTTCTATGTGGTCTGTGAGCCACGAGCATCCCCGTCAGGACTAAGGGCAGCCGGCCGGCCTTGCGCTAAAATGCTGGCAGAGCCTATTGGCAGATGAGCGGCTTCGCTCACTAAGTTCTCATATTCACTACTGTCCTCATCTTCCTCCTCCTCCTCGTCATCCTCGTCATCCTCATCATCTTCCTGCCCTGCAGCTTGTCTGTCCAGTGAGTCAGAGCTCGATCCGTCACCATTACCGAGGTATGGGGTGCTGGGAGTGGTGACAGGGTTTGAGCTGGCGCCCAGGCCTAGCCCAAGGCCAAGGGCCATCCCCAGTGGGCCAGGGGTAGGGTGTCCAGGAGAGCCCACAGCTTGGGGCCGGGGCAATAGAGCAGCACTGGTAGGTGGGGAAGTGGAGGAGAGCAGAGAGTCATCCTGGGACAAGAGGTCAGCATAAGACGGTGGGTTAGGTGAGGTACTGGGCCGCTCCGGGGCAGAGGGTGTGTGGAACGTTATCCTGGACAGAGGGGAAGCAAGCGAAGGTTCTGTGTTCTCCTCTGGAGTGGAATGGGAGTCTGCATTTTGGGACTCACGTAACCCTGTGGAATATAAAGAAATTATAAAAAGGAGTGCGTTAAATCAGAGGAAATCAAGATTGATTAACTAATATATATAGATAATTTTTAAAAAAAAAAAGACTTTAAATAGCATCCAAATTGGGTACTTACTCTTCTCTTCTTCTGCTGTCTTGCGTTTCCTGAGAGCAATTTGTTGCTTGAGTTTGTTCACATCCTCTTGAATTTTCTCCTTCACACGTTCACTTTGTTCTACCTCCCCACACACAGCCTAAAAAGAAAAGACAAACAGGCAACAATATGTCCTTGAGTCATCCCGTCATCACTACATATCCTATGCAAAATGCACCAGCTGTCTGTTACTGACCTGCACTTTATCTTGTAGTGCACTGTAGACTTGGAATATTGTTCGGATATCCTTCATCACACCATCTTTGTCAAAGAATTCAGCCCTGGAAGAAGTATTTACCAGAAGATATGTCATTTACATTATTCAAGACTTAATAAATATTATCACATAGTAACAGGTCACCAGAGTTGATCATCAGAATCTATGCATTACAGCAGTGGATGTCTTCCATATCAAACCTCAATCAAATGTATACTACTGACTGTCACGCACAATTATGAGCTGAATGAGCTGAGGTGAAAACAGAGTGATCTTATCAGAGAAGCTGGATAGACAGTCCTGGCTAAACCCCCCTCATTCAAACTTCCATAACAGGAACAGTAAGTCTAAGTTAAGACACACAGACCCAGATATACAAGCAGAGGCATGTGCAGCATGTCACATACCAGCAGTCAGTCACACACACACGTGTACAGATCCACTTGGATGCAGTGTCAACTGTAACTAGGACCAGACGCACACAAATAAATACTGGGATCGCACACCACCAAAATGACCAGGGTAAAATTCCTGCCACCCCACCAAACACAAAAGAGTCTGTGGAAAGGAAGCAACTCCTGCTGAGTATCTGAGGCACCAGCATGGGTGCAGGGAGGGAGCTTCACATGCCCTCAAGGTGAAGCTGTCGTATGCTGTCAGGTGTAAACAGATGGCTGCTGCAACACCACGCATATCAGACAGGACACATGGTTGTCTGAACCCTCCCCGAGCCAAAAGTGTGAATGACAAGGGTGTAGTAAAAAGTCAAAACCTTACCCATGCTCTTTGATGACCTGGGTGTAGCTGAGTGAGGTGTTAGGAACCGAGGACACTTTGTATTCCTGTTGGCTTGTGTTGCCGAGGTTTGGGATTGTGAGAGTGATCCTCTGGTTGAACCTACTGTGTGCAGAACACAAGTTAACAGTGTAAATTCATGGCATACTTTTTTCAGGAAATCAATGTTATACACATAATATGATACTAAATACAATTTCTTTACACAAATATGAACTTTTTTTCTAGCCGTCACAGTTTCTGCCAATGAAACATTATTCATTTAGTGAAACTGATTCTGGTGACCTGTGAATCTTGGATGGCTTGAAAGCAAAATTTCTCTCAATAGTTAGCATTTAAGGGGCGCCGTTTAGCACAGAGCGGGCGTCCCATGTACAGAGGCTTTGTCCTCGCTGCAGCAGCCCGGTGTCCCGGCCTGGGGCCCTTTGCTGTGTGTCATTCCCTATCTCTCTCATCCTGTTTCCTGTCATCTCTTAAGCTGTTCTGTATATAAAGCCTTATACAGGCCCAAAAAATACACTAAAAAAGCTCCAGCATTTTGCGACTTTGCCTCTATTAACCTGAGTTCATACATGTTTAAAATGGAGGATATGCAAAAGAGAGGATTCACCAATCCGACTATTTCTCTTCTGACACAAAATCCCAATCTGGTACTAGCACTCTGGCAAATGCTACTGATGGCAGCAGCACTTCATTTTTCTAATTACAAGGACAAAGAAACTCTAATTAATTATGGATCGGTCAGATAATGATTTCACTGAATCCACTTAACAAGGTCATTATAGGCTTAGATACCAATCAGATCAGAGCATTACAGTGCAAAATGAACTTCAATATACAAACCAAGTCAACAGGAACTACTTCTATGTAAATCAAATGTCTGGATGGTAATACATATTTATTGATCAGAGAGTATTTTTACTATGCATGTTTGCTAAGTTTGGTCAGCATGCAGTTATTACCTGCGGTTAGGTCTGAAGAGCACATATTCCAGTGCGTGCGTGGAGCTGTTGGCTGTGGAGATGAAGCTGAAAAGAAGGAAGACGAGGTCGGGCACACCGAGCAGCTGAGTCAGCTGTTTGTGGATGATCTGTTCCCTGAAGGACATCTGTTGCTGTGTGTTCCTCCGGAACCGGTACCAACCAATGACGCTCTGCAAGACCAAAACAAGTGAAATGTGTTTTAGTCACAGTAAAAACTTTAGTGATAACAAATAGTTTTTATAATATAATATAATTTAATATAATAACTTTAAATAAATTAAAATGTCAAATTCATGAGGGTTAAAAAAAGGCACGACTGACTTTTAACAGGGTATCAGCCACAATGCAGGTTATAATCACAATATTAATAAAAAACATCAACTCACTTTCCGCCTATCTTTAAGTATGCTGTTGAGACTTTCTTCATTGATTTTTCCCGCATAGTCATAAAAGCTGATAGGAGGGGAAAAAAGCAAAAGTTAGTTCAGTCTGATTCATCATGTTCCTCCTCAGCCTTGACATACTTTCATTACCCAGACTTGTCAGATGGGGCCATCTACTGTCCACTTAGTCAATTAACTCAGTGGGTTCTAAAATGGATGTAAGGCAACTGACGTTTCCATTTAGAGTGACAGTCTATTTACAGTGACCTAAAACTAAGATTTTAAAAAGGTACTCTGCACAAAGGCACATTTTATTGAAGGAAAACACAACAATAGAGAGAGCTCTCTTATAAAATGCTACTTCAACCAACCTTACATAACCTTAAGTTGTTATGCGTGTGTTACAACATAGGTGGTTCATTTTTTCTTAAACAAAACTTTCATGGCTTGATACTATTTACTGACCTTTTTGCATCCCTAAAGCAGTGTAAAAGTTATACAGTTGTGCAAATTGATAACTGATAGCAACAGTATTGGGTTGAGAATAAAAAGCCCATATCTTACCTAAACAACTGTGCACAAGGATCATGGTTATGGATTTCTGTTGGGAACACATGGTAACAAGTGACATATATTTCAGTTTTATAGCATTGTACATGTGAATCCTTTAAAAATAAATGTAAACTTTATATATTCATGTAGATGTCTGCACTTTATATGGATGAAAATGTACTTGCTTCCGTTGCCGATTACATTACATTGGCTTTAAGTTTCAGTTGTCTTTGCGTACAACACAAAATCATCTACCAAGCAGACTGTTATTCCAACCACTTTAAAAATAGGTCATTTGCATAAATCTTTGCACGTCTGTGACAGAGTAAACAGAAGCAGATGGATAAGTGCTCAACATGAAAGCTGCTTCGTGGCATCATTTCTTTCCTAGCTATATTTTATATTCAGACGTGTCAAAGCATATTTGTCCTATGATGACCAGAGGGACAGAAGACAAATTAAGGAAGCAGATAACCCGAGAAATTCACAAAAATTAAAAGTCAATCTTTTATAATACATTGCCACATTTTGACAGATTAAAATGTATTACTGATTCCTGTGGCTCTCCTGATATACAGATAACCACTGGCAGAATATTTCAAATGTCTCCTGTTCAGTCTGTTTCAGAGATACTGACAGGTGTGCTTTAGTAACAACTGTATCTAGTATGCCACTATGCTGATTAGTTGACTAGGTAGCTTCAACAACAAATGTTATCTATTCAACATGAATAATTACTTTACAGTCAGTAAAACAGAGGTCAGGGGCTCTGCACAACTACACAGATGATTTAAATTATGGCTGATTAAAATTCTCAGGTTAAGGCTGGGCAATACTGTACAGTGCATTACGTCATAACACTAAAATGTATGTACTTTAAGAATAATAAAATGAGAAGAAAATGTCAACAACCTCAGTCTGTACACGCCTACACAGTCTTAGGAAGATTTCCTTAAAAGCAAAATCAGTGAAAAACACTTGTGTGGGCGGACCATGGGTATACAGCGGCTATGACAGAACCTGTATTAGGTGTTCCTCTAATGAGCTGTACTTCTTTGAAAAAGGTGCAAAGGGATTAAATGAAGCTTTTTCACAGCAGACACTGTGACTCGTCATAGGCATTATTAATAACCTGTGGCTAATAAACAGTGGCTCTGTATTTTTTATGTAAACCATGACTGTGTGACAGCGCTGGCATACAAATAACACGACTCTTCACTGAAGCAGTTCCACAGAAAGACAGTACTGATTTAAGTATTTACACCTGTGACTAGTCAAAATGTCTCTGTCAAACAGGCCTAGAAAGTGTTGTTCTTGAGAACTTTTTAACACTAATAAATGACCACGTATTGCTTAAAATGCCACACCATTGTTGTTTGTCTTTTTTCTCATGACTTACCTACTACCTGGATCAACTCTGCACTGCTAATCTGTGTGTCACTGATGCTGACAGTCTCTTCTTGCCTTACTTCTCCTAACAGGAAGCCCTCCTGTGCAAATACAGTTTGAAAAAAACTGTGGTTAGGACTGTAATGTAGACATGAAACAATTAGTCCATGAATCAATTAATAAATTGGTGACTCTTCTTTAATTATTATTGTGTCATCATTGTCTTCTTTATTGTTATTATTATTGTATTGTTTAGTGTCCTTGGATGACTTGAAAGGTGCTTATAAATGTATTATTATCATTTATTATTATTACTATTATTATTATTATTATTATTATTATTATTATTATTATTATCATCAAATTGATAGAAAATAAGTCAACATTTTATTTTTCAATTAATTCACGTTTAGATGTTAATCAAGCAAATATGTCAAAAAATGGAAACGTGATCGACACTCGTCACTATTTTGGGATATTTTTTAAAACTAAAAAATTATTGATTAATTAAAAAATATTTTAACAAATACCAAACGTGGCCCTACAGTAATACAGAGAGGCTAATCCAAAGAGTAATCATTTTTAGTGCACACAGAGCAACAATAAAGAGTACTGTCAGAAGAGACACACAATCTTAATCAATACATTCCCTCATGCAACATAGATAACAAATCAACATTGGTCTGTAAGTCATTGGTTAAATCACTGATCAGTGAAAGCAGCTGGTAATCTACTGCGTTGCCAAACACTTCCTGCTGATCTCAGGAATGCAGGCAAGCTTGTAAGAAGAAACTGCCCACCTGCCCCGGCCGACCTTTAAAGTCTTGACAGGAGGAAGAAACATGTAAACAGCGCTGACGTTAGTTTAGTCAACGCTTGTGTGAACTGTTTCTCATACGCCAGTCACAAAGCACTTCGCCTCGGTTGCGTTTCTGCAACGCTCAAGCCAAAAGCCCAAATAAAGAAAAATGTTTTTACGCACGTCAGTCGTGTTTTAAAGCGGTATTGACATAAATGCCACCAATATAAGCTATATGGCTAACAAGCTAATTTAGCTATACCGAAACGATAAAAACAAAAATGTTTAAAAATTACCTACGTGGGAATTTTATGGCGTTAGTCTCTAATTTGTAATAACACACCAAATTTCTATCAGATAACAAGTCGTGGTGATTAGATATATTCAGGACCGACACACGGAAGTCACTAGACTTAGTAGCTTAGCTAGCGTGCTAAGTAGCTAGCTACTGAGTATTTCCTGGAACTCAAACTTTCCAAACAGCAATTCCTACATCGATATGGCAGGTGTTCGTGTGTGCGACACTTTGTAGGTGATGTTATAGCTAGATATTCAACACTTCTGCAGCTGTAAAACGCGAGCTTATCCTAAAGTTAGCAGTCATGTCCTCATGTAGCAGTCGCTACACAGTCTGATTTCACCATACCTGCCGGTAAATAGACGGAACCAACACTAGCTAGCCAGCAACAGGATGATGACACTGGAAAACAACACAAACTAATGGCGCTGATGAACGATAAGACACACGTCCGAGCTACGCACACTCTAACAACCCTTGCACTGTAGTGTGTCAACAAAAATCTGAATACTTACATGATCAGAGTTGCTGTTGGCGCTGTGATAACACACAGAACTAAAAGTATAACCTGAAATGGATGCCGCCATGATGGAAACATCCCTATCAATCCCGATGCCCCCTGCGGTTGCAAGCACGCTCCTCAAGCGCAACGTCTTGTGGGAGCTGTAGGCGTCGATTTGACGGTCGCCTCTCCTCCAGCATGGAAGTCAGAGCCACAGAGAGCCCACATGGCTGTGAAAATACCTCGGAGACAGAGGAAGACAGGGACTCGGACACCGATTTTGGACCTTCAAAACTCGGAACGAAAGAATAGTAAGTGCTGTGCTCCGTTAGCACCGTTGCTACATGCTAACTTGTGACGGTTGGTTCCTCTCGCCAGGTACAGACAACAACAGAGCTAACGGACATAACATTAATCTTTCAAAACACGTTTTAATTTATTTATCTACATCTCTAAGAGCCACGGTTTAATGCTGGCACTGTTTACACACTGTTCTGTCAAGATGAATTTGGTGCTGGCCGTATAATTGGCAACATATTGTGTTGAGAGCAAGAGTAAAGTTGAACCTGATAGCTAGAAAGCAAGTAAATGCTGTGAGATAGATACATGGGGAACAGTTGTAGCTGATATTGTTATCTAGTTTACATTTCCCTTTGTTATGGGTGTGTTTGCCGTCGTAGTCTTTGCATTAATAATATACTTTATATCTATTTATAGCACCTTTAAAAAAAAAAACATGCTCTATAAAGTTGTTTGACAAAGAAGCAAAAACAGGAAACTGAGGGAGACAATATTTCAGAATAAACACTCAACGGTCAAATAAAACACCTTGTGTAAGGTGATTTCAAACAAGAAGACAGAACAGACAATGTGACGGTGGAAAAAAAAACACATATAAACGATATGAGTCAATATGAGTAATAAGAATATAAGCCATATAACAGGTAAAATCACAGAAGAAGAGAGAGAGGAAAAGTAAAGCAAGAGCACAATAATAAATTTTTTTGAAAGATGATAAGCCTACGACTGCAGGCTACTGTGCCATGTTTCTTATATAGTAATGTGTCATCTGTAGTTATATATGAGTATTAATATATAACTAATTTTCCTTTTCTGCAGTTGGGAAGATGCGTACCAGAAGGAGCTTGAGACGTTCAAAGACATGGGGGACATTGGTGAGATATGGTAAACACATGCAAATTATTGATGAACTTGAATTTCTTGGATTAACCCCACATGTCACCCCACTGGTTATTAGAGCCCGACCAACAGTAATGACTGAAATCAGCTTATCATGGCTATATCCGTACTTGCCAACCTTTTAAATAGAGAGGATTTTGAAAACCAAAGCAGGGTTTTGAGGGTCATATACTAAAATATAGGACTGTGTTCTCTGCACTGTGGTTGCATTTGAAGAGTGAAAACAACAAAATGATAAGTTAAAGTTAGCATACTAATATTTATCCACTTTTGTTCATTAAGTCATTTTCTTGCCCCTGCCTCATAAAGAGTCTGTGCACACCACTGCCCTGTGTTCGTCAGCCTCTCGATGGGGAGTGACATGATGCAACCCCTGTGATTTCCAGAAAAAATGATGTGGCATATTTTACAGCCCCTTTCTCTTTAAACTTAGTAAGTGAGAAACGGGAATTATTCTCTCCAGGGTGTCTGAAATGTGTCACTTACTGAGGAAGCTGAGGTGCAACAGTCCAGCGGTCTACTTGCTGTACAGGGCCAGAAGCAGGTTATGATAACTAAAAGGAGAAAAGGTGTGAAAAATTGTCATAATAGAGGAGAATTGTGACCGCAGGAGGAAACCAGCAGAGGGCAATGAAAATAGGCAGGGTTGGCAACTATGGATATATCAGTACTGGTGTACATGTTTTCTGATCTGCGTGAACGTGTGTTAACCATAATTTATGGTGACATTTACTGCTTCACTGCACTCATTTTGTTTTGAGTTCATTTTGGACATAAAGTTTATGGTTAAACAGTAAAATATACTGCCTCCATTATTTGTATGTCTTCAACACATGTGACATTTGAAGGATCGTTGCAAAAAACAAATAAATAAATTAATTAATTAATATAATTTGTTTATATAATATAATGTGTATATATAATATAATATGTTTATGAGAACATCAGCCTGTATGGGCCTCTAGAATCTAGTATCGGTCTGACTCAGTTATAACAGTGATGTAATGATTCCTAACAAGGGGTTTGTTTATTAATGCAGTGTTTGTGGTTTCAGATGGTAGCCTGTCTCCTTACTAAAATCTGTGCTCTTTTTTCTTTCTTCATGTGAGGTTTGGTGAGGAAAGCATGAGTCGTGTGTTGCGATGGATGGACAGAGCTGAGATTCCAGAAAGTGCTGCCATTCTGGACATTGGCACTGGAAATGGAGCCTTTTTAGTTGAACTGGTGTGAACAGAGTAAAAATACATTTCTACATTCATGATTTTTTATTTTAAATTTCATGAACACCATGAAGTTAAATGTCAGTTAACCAAATTAGTTGTGGTTAAAGGGGAAAATATGTTTGCTATCGTAATCGTTATTTGTAATCAAACCACTTCAACTTTTCTAAAACATTTCTATAACAACTGATAAGCTATATTCTTCAATTGCTTGTGTGTTTTTGTGTCAAGGCCAAGCAAGGATACAGGAATCTGACTGGCATAGATTATTCTCCAGCGTCCGTAGAGTTGTCCAGAAATGTGCTACAGGCGGAGGACTTAACAGACATATCTGTAAAGGTAGGTTAAGTTATGTTTGTTATATTAAAACTTAAGTATTAGTACAGTTAAATAACACCAGTACACCAACTAGTAGGTACATTCTGTTCATGTGTATTTTGATAAGAAGTGACCAACAGGAAATTGAAACTTTCTAATCGCTCCCCTTCATTCCTAAATGTCAGTGATACAAAATAGCTTTCAGCATACTGTGAGGCAGCCTGGGCCTGGGAAGCTTAGAGGAAACTCTCCTGTGTTTACTATGTGGGAGACTTGGATAGGAAGAAGGCTCTGAAAGTGATGGAAGCCTGCCCACCATTCAGATTAAAGCACGTCAAACCCCAATGAACAAGCAGGACCTAACACATCTACTAACATATATATGCAAGAAAAACACGTTGTAAAGGCTAGCCAGTCTATAAGGGATGTGATGAGTGAGTTTTCCTCTAATGTGTGCATGATACAGTTGCATGTATGTTATATGCATTACTTTGCTCAGGCGGAAAGCCTGCCACTGAAGTCAATATTGACCTTAGCTGGACAGGGTAAGTACGGTGCGTGTGAGAGAAAAATTGGCATGTTGTTCATTTCTTAAATATCGCAGAATGCCAAAGTAATTTGTGTGAATGTGCCCTATTTTGTGCATGTGTAGCCTTTAATGGAGTCTGAGCAGTTTCAGCTCTTCCTTGTCCAGTTTCCTACCTCAAAGGTCGTTCTTAGTCTCAAATCTACGCCAAGCCCCCGTCTCCACGTACATTAGTCACTGTCTGCTGCTGCTTAATTATGTCACCTTCGTACATTCCTTCAACATCTTTTTTTTTTCATTTTACAGACTCACACTAATATGTTAACTGAGGTCTGTTGCAACAACATATACACATTTCTGTTGCCACTGAATCACCGTCGATTCTCCTTCATATATCACACATTTTGTGACCCATGGTTTGTGAGTATGTGGCTCTGGAGCGCTCCCCAGAGATCTGGTGTTCTGCCCTCTGTCCAGATAAAGAGCTCCTTTCACTGGTGGTATTACAGGTCAGCAACCTCCGCAGAATTAACTGCTGTCATGGCAGAAGTAGGAATTTAGTTTTAAAGTTAAGCAGCGAGGTATAACACATGCTGAAAGATGTCTTCCTCAGGTAAATATATAGTTTAGCCTACATGTAAAGAGTCAGAGTATACATAAGGTGCCATATTATGTATTTGTTTTAGGGTCGATCAACAGACAAACCTTTCCTAAACTCACCTTTTCTTTATTTTAGGAGATGGACTTCTTAAACTGTCAAGGCGAGCTGAAGGGTTTTGATGTCTGCATCGACAAAGGAACATTCGATGCAATAAGCCTAAACCCAGACAACGCCAAGGAGAGCAAAAGACTATATGTCCAAGCGTTAAAAGATGCTCTTAAGGACAAAGGATTCTTCGCTATCACTTCCTGTAACTGGACAAAAGAGCAGCTGCTAGACAGATTCAGTGAAGGTGAGGGGAACTCTGAAATAAGTCATTGATATGTGTGATGATAAAAGGATTCTTTTGATTCTTGTTAATTTCTTTATGAGAGCTGCTTGTTCATCAGGGTATGCAGCTCTCTGCAATCATTCAAAGCTTAATGATTCGACTGGTAAAGACTCTGTAAACTGACCTTTGATCAGATGTTTAAAAACAATAAAGTAGGTGCATGTCAACTTGTTTTTTAAACAGCTGATTCTACCTTGCCACTGCTCAATCCCAGTTTATTTCACTACTTAAACTTAACAATCTAAAAAATACACAACATGTTTGTAATGTTAAAGAATCCCTGGTGAGTTTTTGACTTTTTGTAGCAATATGTTTTTCCAGACAGTGGACCCTGTAGTCCTTACAATAGTGCTTCAATAAACCAACAAAGACAGGGAAGAAGGCTGTTAACCATCAAACATGGATGTTAACAATGCTGCATTTAAAATGTGTTGTTTTTTTTATAACCTCAAGGGTACACACAATGGGTTTCACTAAGCAACTCTAATTATAAACATAACTTTTTTTTTTTTAACAAGAAAGCTTCACCTTCAAATGTGTGTGTGCAGAATTCTAAATAGGTTAACTTAAAACTCGTTGATCCTGTAGATGTGCATTAGTGTGATTTACAGCTGTGTCTCTCTGGCATGTAACATCTTTATGTTTGACTGTATTGTTGTTTCACCCTCAGTCAAAACACAGACACAGTACCAGAAATACGACAGTTACCTGGCAGGTTGTTAAGCTGCAGGCAACAACAGCCTTGTAAAGTCAGAATTTCGGCAAGCTTCCAATAGCTGTCAGTCGTCTCAGTGCAGTCACTCTGGAGAGCCTGCAGGGGGCCAAAGGGCCTTGAGATCTCATCTGTCACACTGACAGCCTGCCTTTACAAGGCCCCAGGAAACACCACAGATGGTGGATGGATAGTTCTTGACTCACAGTGCTTCTCCTAACCTCTCTGTAGCCATAGTCAGCAGGAAAAGATTCTTGGCATCTGTGTTGAACACAGCATGTTGACGTTCTGGTAGTTTGCACAATGCACATTTCTTAACATGCACTTTTTCTCTGTGTTGCCTCACAGGATTTGAGTTTGTACAGGAGTTGCCTACACCAAGTTTCCAATTTGGAGGCAAGAAAGGCAACAGTGTGACTGCACTCATCTTCAAGCGAGTACTTTGATTCAAATGACACCAGAAAATTTTTGTTTGTTTGTTTTTTTTGTATAAGACATGATTATGTTGTTTTCATTTTGAAGAACTTTGTGTAATTAAGCAAATATGAAGTGTAACTGAGTAGGGACGGCCTCTTGGAATAAAAAATCACTTTGTTTCGTTTTTACTGTTGTATTAACATTATATTAATCCATAGAGCTGGAGACACATGTGAAATTGTCTAATATTGTAATGGAATTACACTCAATTTCAGTTATCCTGCTGACAAAGCAAACAACAAGCATGAATGAAAACAGAACTATGTATTTTCGCTTCCTTTTCAAGAGGAAAAAAAAATTGAACATTTTTTCATATTTCATAAATCATCTTACAGCCCCTCAAATTACTTTGTAAGGGCCCCGTTGAGGGTCCTGACCCACAGTTTGAAAACCCCTGTTCTGTCTTACCAAGTAGTTAATTGCATCCATCCTTTATGTCATGAGAAATAGCCCGCACCTAATTGGCTAAACTGGAAACCAGCAGAGCATGGGGTCCTAAGGACCACGATTAAGAATGCCTGACATAAATGAATAAACAAGCGGCCACGCCGTCTGTGGCAGAGTGGCCTATCTGCCATATTTTCTTCAATGGTATCATTAACAACTGCCAAACTCTGGTTCCTAATTGCAAGCTCCAGCCAGCAGTCCAATGGGAGCTGTCTACGTCAAGGCACGCTGTTGAGTAAACACATGCGAGCTTTACAAGAATTACTGCCTGGAATTTTACAAGGCTCTGGATATCCTGCCTGGATGTGCATATTATTATGCCAATGTTTACAACTCTCTCGGAGAATTTCCCATGAAGTGAAACCACCTCCATTGAGCTCAACTGAATATCCTCTGTTTTAAGTTTTGTCAGCATTCTCTGTCACTTTGTCTCAAACACCTTGTTAGGCAGCTCTGTGAGTGTTTTTCATTGTCACAGTGTCATTACATTTTCATATGTGCTGAAGTTACCTCTTCGGCCCACTCCTTTCCCTTCACTGCTCAGGTGCTGTTGCTAAGAAACAAACCACCACAGTCCTCTTTGCCTAAGTAAAGTCACGAGTTTTAGTCAGTGCAAGAGCATTTAAATGATCATTCAGACTAGCCTTTACTTTTAGAGAGGTTCAACTGAGTTGCATGTATGTGATAGTTTTAAACAGTGTTGTAAAAAGTCAAGGTCAAGAAATATTACTTTGGTAAAAGTCACCTATACAAATCGTAGTTAAAGTCAAAGTATCTGATATCAAATGTACTTAAGTATCAAAAGTAAGTAAAGTAAACTACGACTATATGTACTGTATATATATGATGTATACACACTGTGGGTTGACCAATCATAGGATCCAGTTATTACTGAAATCAGTTGCTATCAGTTGGCAATTAAATAATTGATATAACACTGCACAACTTTTGCTCAGATGTAGCATGTAATCTGCAAAATAACTAAAGTTATAAAATTAGTGGAATATAAAGAACAATAATTGCCTCCAAAATGTTGTGGAGTGGAAGTATAAATGAGCAGAAAATGTAAATAATCCATCCACTCTCGTACAGTACCAGAGTAAATGTACTTAGTTACATTCCATCTCTGGTTTGATACTGGAGGTATTTTGACCATGTGTCTGAGACATGCCCCACGGTGTGCTGTAAACTGGCTTTATGTTTGAAGTGCCACTTTTTTATTCAAAAGTGAAGTTGGAACCATTTCTCTTCATCTTTTAAAAGCATTTTATTACCATCCACGTTTAGGTAAAATAAAACTGTGGATCCTTCTGGGTTGAACTGGGCTGTACAGTACATTCAGCACTGTCAGCACTTTCATGGCTTTTGGGTTGGCACATGTTTGAAGCTACACTTTTATTCCACTCATAATATAAACCTATAAGCTTTGAGACCTGATGCCATAGCCCACTGGCTGCCCTACCAGCATGAATGCCATGCTTTCATTTTAACCTCTCAAGTGTGATACTGCAAATATTTATGTTTTCTCACTCCATCTCCCTGGAAACACGTTTGAAGGTCTCTTAATAGGATTTTCGTGGATTGATTGAATTACTCCAGCATGTAGCAGTGAAGTTTTTTCCATGGCATGGAAGCCAATGTGGAAGTGGGAAAGATTTCCTCTTTCGAAGCTTTTTAGCCTTTTTCACACTCCACCTTCTGAGTTACACTATATTACCAAAAGTATTCGCTCACCCATTCAAATGATCAGAATCAGGTGTTCTAATCACTTGGCCTGGCCCCAGGTGTATAAATTCAAGCACTCAGGCATGCAGACTGTGAAACAAGACATTTGTGAAAGAATGGGCCGCTCTCAGGAGCTCAGTGAATTCCAGCGTGGAACTGTCATAGGATGCCACTTGTGCAACAAATCCAGTCGTGAAATTTCCTCGCTCCTAAATATTCCACAGTCAACTGTCAGCTCTATTATAACAAAATGGAAGCGTTTGGGAACAACAGCAACTCAGCCACGAAGTGGTAGGCCACGTAAAGTGACGGAGAGGGGTCAGCGGATGCTGAAGCGCATAGTGCAAAGAGGTCGCCGACTTTCTGCACAGTCAATTGCTAGAGAGCTACAAACTTCATGTGACCTTCAGATTAGCCCAAGTACAGTACGCAGAGAGCTTCATGGAATGGGTTTCCATGGCCGAGCAGCTGCAGCCAAGCCACACATCACCAAGTGCAATGCAAGGCGTCGGATGCAATGGTGTAAAGCACGCCGTCACTGGCCTCTAGAGCAGTGGAGACGCGTTCTCTGGAGTGATGAATCACGCTTTTCCATCTGGCAATCTGATGGACGAGTCTGGGTTTGGAGGTTGCCAGGAGAACGGTACATTTCAGATTGCATTGTGCCAACTGTGAAATTTGGTGGAGGAGGAATTATGGTATGGGGTTGTTTTTCAGGAGCTGGGCTTGGCCCCTTAGTTCCAGTGAAAGGAACATTGAATGCTTCAGGATACCAAAACATTTTGGACAATTCCATGCTCCCAACCTTGTGGGAACAGTTTGGAGCGGGCCCCTTCCTCTTCCAACATGACTGTGCACCAGTGCACAAAGCAAGGTCCATAAAGACGTGGATGACAGAGTCTGGTGTGGATGAACTTGACTGGCCTGCACAGAGTCCTGACCTGAACCCGATAGAACACCTTTGGGATGAATTAGAGCGGAGACTGAGAGCCAGGCCTTCTCGACCAACATCAGTGTGTGACCTCACCAATGCGCTTTTGGAAGAATGGTCAAAAATTCCTATAAACACTCTCCTCAACCTTGTGGACAGTCTTCCCAGAAGAGTTGAAGCTGTAATAGCTGCAAAAGGTGGACCGACATCATATTGAATTCTATGAGTTAGGAATGGGATGGCACTTCAGTTCATAGAATGAGTAAAGGCAGGTGAGCGAATACTTTTGGTAATATAGTGTATGACTATCATGGCTGCATTACAACATGTTTTCAACCTTAAAGGTTCACTATGTAGTTTTGGGGAAGACATTTTAATTGGAAGAGAAGGATCTTCATTGACTTATTTGTTCTTATGCCTAAACAAACTTAATAAATAAACTGTTTCCGTATTTGAGACAGACTAAACTAAATAAATAAACTGTCTTTGTGGTCTTGACTGAATAAACAAACCGACCTTGACGGACAACACAATTTCAGCTGTTTTACTTTGTTTACATTTGGCGGACCCTGCCACATTTCTAGCCTCAAACAGGGTTCTGTGGACCCTATTGTCCCGCCAATATCAGTTTCTTTGTTCAGTCATGGAAAAGATAAATAACTCAAGAGTTTGTATAATTACATCAATATTGTAAATATTGAATTTCTTCTACGTTATGTTTCATCAATTGGCATGTTTTTCAATATGTCTGGGTCAGCTCACAGCAGAGAGGGAAACAATCAGTTCTTAACTACTTGTTGTTAATTTGATTTATTAAGACGTTTAAGTTCATTTGTTTTATCGACTGGCAACCATCATGTTTGGTTCATTGTTTTCGACTACACTCAGTGCAAGAGTAAAGGAAACGACGAAGATTTTTTTCATAGTTAATTAGGTTTAATTTGACATATGACAACGTTAAAGTTTGTTTGTTTTTTATCGATGAGCGACATTTGTATATGTCTGGGTCATTGTTTTGGACTAAATTGAGAGTACAACAAAAAAGGAAACAACCAAGATGCACGATATTAACTTTTTTTTGTTAGCTAATTAGTGTAAACTTAGCTTACCTTGCAGTACAAACTTGTCAACAACTATTAGCTTCACTAGCATCAATGAAAAGCATACAGTAATACAAGAAAGTGGCACATGAGTATCGTAAATGCCTGACGGTGGAACATACCAACTCGGCAGGGGGGGACTGTGTTAGGCGCAAGTCAAACTTTACGCTGCGAGTGATCAAACACAAAATGAATGCGTTGTTTTTAATTGATAAGTTAAAGTTAAGGGTGTAACTGTACAGTGACGTGGTATCCCCGCTGGTAAACACGTTTTCCAGTCTTCTTCTTCTGGTGTCGCCACCCCCGTCGTTCACATCGCTCGTCCGTACGCGGATATTGTTACAATCAGTGCTGAAGGCTGAAAGCAGCAGCGAGCTCTCAGTCGCTCGCAGTCCTGCTCAGTCCTGCGCTGGCAACGCTGAACTGGCGGCTGCAGCTGCGACAAACTTTTTTTTCTCTCCTTTTCCCTGATTTTTGTCTGCTTTCCCCTCCTCTGTTGAAGATGACCTAACTTCGAAAGAGCCTCTGCTGGCCAGGTAATAAGGGATACGTGATCGTTATAACTCAAACTGTGTTCAGGCATACATCATCATGTTTCCTCTGGTTTTTGTCTGCTCTGGGCTTTACTTTTGTCTGCTCATGTTGTTTTTTTTTTTCTTATGTGACTTAAACATGTGATGACAGTAGTGTTGGGTTAGTTTGGGCACAAATCCGAAAACGGAAATGTGTTTTTTTCGTATGTATTTCTTATCATGGCATTTGTTTTCTGCCTTCAAATCAGACAAGGGACACAAAAGTGCAGCTTGTGGCTTGTCTGTGTGGTTGCCAGCTTCGTTATTGCAACTTTTCTGCTCTTAATCAGCTTTTTTTTTTTCTTTTTTTAAAATTATCTTATTTTTATTTTTATTTTTTAAAGTGAGTCTTACAATCTGAATAAGAAAATCTGCTGTGCTTGCTCGTCCCAACCTGGCCAACCTGTTGTTGCCATTAAAATGTCTTCTTCTTGGGGGGGGGGGGGGTTGCATACATTAACCAAGCTCTTTTTGAGCCTGCAAACTCCCCTCCATCTATCAACTGGGGCAATAAAGCTCGGGCTGTTGTCAGAAACGATACCTGTGGGTGGGGAGGCTGTGCGGTCGCTCTGCAGCTCATATTGACATACATCTTTCTTACCACAACTCCAAGGAGAGATTGAGAGAATCATGAGTGCTTTGAGTCATGAGGGACTGGTATCTGTCACCGATCTCCACCACACATTGAAGTTTCTTGTTTCCTCTGGAGATAGTCATCTGAGATTACTAGGTGACACAGGTTTCTGGGCGATTTTCCTGCTGAAAAAGGCTGAAACAATGAGCCGCTTCATCCTTCCTCAAATCTGTTTCAGTTTTCAAAGGCTGCATCCTTGGAGTCCAATCAAAACACACCCGGTGTTGCAGCCGACTACGTGACAGATAATCGTTTATTCTGAATAAATTTTATTAAACATTTATGAAAAGTGAAACTGAGCGTGCCCATGTAGACAACTGATAAGACACTGATAAGAGTGGACAGAAGAGTCTGCCAACTCCAGGCATATAGATGTCTTACTGGCAAGAGAATAAAGTCGATTGCCTTGTGTAGTATTGATTTATGTGTGGATTTATTGTTGGCTACGTGTCTTAATCAAAGGGCAGGGTTCAGCCTCATTTTGTAACTACTTTATTGCCCTCTTAGTTCAAAATGAAAGACAGCAACACTCTGAATATGGAGCACAGTGGCAGTGGGGCATTAAGCTGCTTATTCGTCAGTGTTGTTTCCTATCCATTGTGGGTTGTAGGAAGTAAATGTTGGTATGATGTTTTGCCCTGTCTAATATTGCACGGCAGTTGGTTTATCTCTGTGGACACCATAAACATGATACCACGAAGAACTGGTTTGGTGCCGGACTACCTCAGATTTAAAAGTCCTTGACTTGCAAGGATGGCAGGCTAGTTTTGGTTAAAACAGGAAATGAAGAAGAACCCTGCCCTCAGAAATGCACGCTGAAGTTCAGGGTAGAAGTGAAGCAGAGAGCTGGGCAAAGATTTGAATCACATGTCAGCTCTGCAGTCTAACTACAAAGAGTTTCCTGATAAGGGTGCCTCAAAAATATTTGTTAAACTCACATTTGTAGGTTTGTCTAATCTGTCATTCCAGTTTTGCTAAGGTTATGATGATAGCACCTTGCTTTGATTTCCTGATAAACCACTCCTGGAAGGTTTTGGCTTGAAGTGAATCTATCAAATTCTTTCATGTGAACCTGCAAATGTTGTTTACCTGTTGATTTTATCTGACAAAGGCTCAGACTGGCTATATTCGTGCCAACACCTGAGCCCTGTACCCCCCCTTTTTTTTTTAAATGAAACTTGGATTACAGTACAGCCTATTTGAAATATTGTCCAATTAAATGTGGAAATACTGGATTACTGATTGTGATCAATCTAGAAACATTTGGTCTTCAGTCAACAGAGTTTCGATACTCAGCCCCACTGTCTGACTAAAGGGGAAGAAGCAAGTGACACATTGACGTTCTCACCGCTGCCAGTTATCATTTTTAGCCTCTAAATGTTTTTGTGAAGCGCAACTTGATGCACTGCAATTGTCCCCGACAACAGCTCTGGCATTGTTACACTCTAGACTTGGTTTTAGACTAACTATAGACATAATTTATGGGCGCAATTAAGGCCGGTGGGTTTTTAAAGGGGATCACTCTGCACTCCAGTGTGTGCTTAAGACGCGCACATTTGCAACGTCTTTGTGTTGCAGGCAAAAGGCCCTATTAGAGCCCCATTCTGTCAGTGGGCAGCTGTGTGCTGAGCAAGCCACTGGTCCGTTCTCCGTCTGTGTGTACAACTCTCGCTCAGTCTACACATTCAGCCACTTTCCACTTTCTGTCAGTTTCTCTCTTTTTGACTTTCTCTATATTTTAGTATCATCCTTTGCCTGTTTCCCCCCCCCCCTTTTTTTTTTTTTTTTTTTTGCTGTTATTTGTCTTTCTGCTCCGCTAACACTCTAGCTCTCTTTCTTTCCCTTGTTCTCTGGCCCAAGGCATTATGCAAAGCTACCAGAAAAGGGTTGTTAGCCATGCTTGTCTGTGCTTCCATGCTACCCTCTATTCATTTCAGAAGCTTCCCTTTCTTCTCTGTGACCTGCTGTCATAACTGCTGCTGCTTCGCACACACACTGAAACTCATACCACTTGGCTTCAGGGAGTTAAAAACAAACTTGATTTGATTTTTCACTTTTTTAGTATCAGCTGTTATTCCTCATTTTGTATATTCCTTCCTCATTAACATGATAGATTTGTAAGTCTGGCGTCTCGACGCCCACAGAGCCAAGGACCTGCAGCTGAAAAGAAAAGAAAAGAGGCATTCTCGCATACACCAGAGAAGAACTCCCCCAACCCCCCAAACACAGGCACCAGACTCTACTTAGAGATGAAAAGCATTCTGGGATGCAATGGGAATGCTCCCATCAACATGTCTTATTTTGGTGATAGTGAAGAACTCTCCTTAAGTTCGTAGTTGGCTCTAGTGTTGCTTTTTGACTCTCAAGTGAGTGACTTTGAAACCCTCAGGGTCTTTGTTTTTATCTCATCTGAAAAAAGGAGCACTTCACTGGCATGGATTTGTTTGGATATCTGGTGTCTGATGGTATTAAATTGTGGCATGCAGAAGGTGTTGTCTGTGTTCCTTTGGAAAAGCCTGTAGTCCAGATGAGGTCATGTTTTGTCTTTCGTTGGCTCGTGTCGTCACATCACCCCAGTTGTGAGTGACAGTTGTTGGCATTGTTCTGTTTATTTTCCTCAGCTACTCTGGATTGGCTTCACCTCAAGAAGTCAGCCATCACATAGCTCCTGTCTGAATCATGCGGCGTGGAGATGGCTTTTCTGTGCAAACAACCAACCCCCTCCCAAAAAAAGAAAAAGGAGAAATGAAAGCCTCTGTTGGTGTTTGGCACAGACAGTCTAATTTGATGTATTTTTAGAGCGTGTTTTCCACAGCTGTGACAAAACTTAAAGAAGCTCTTTTGGAATAACTTGTAGCCATTTACATGTCGTAAAACTTTTCAATTAGATGTATGTGAGCAGATTGTAACAGGGCAGGAAAAGCAAGACCTTCCCCGTCTCTGTCGGATGCACATTGAAGCCTGTGTATGATTTGCCTAAGTCGTTTTAAAACTGCTGGACTGTGGATTTCTTTGTGAAGGACTCGTGTTAGATTTTGCCGCGAAGGGCCAAAGGATGTGACTTTATGCTCGTTCAAGTGTCGAGTCTCAGTGACTCTCTCCGCTCCGCTAACAGAGTGCAACAGTAGCTAACATTAGTTGAGAAATGGAGTCAGCGACCATGAACAACCAGCTTCTAGCACAAAACGGAAGTACCACAGAGTTGAAGCAGAGACTTTTACAGATGGCTACAACAGTTCTTCCTCCTTCAATCCCTTTGCTCGATTTAACGTGCTCAGAAATGGCTCTCTTGAGCAAGTCCTGGCTTGAGAACAGAGCCATATGTCCCGACAATCCTGCTTGTTCAAAGAGGGCCAATTATCAGGGTGACATGTGTCATAATTCCCCCCGGTTGGCCTTTACGGTATATTCTAATTGGCTCTCACTAGACGGGTTCTTGTCTGTCAGCATGTTTTTTCATATACCTGGAGGGCATCCCAAAACAACAGCCCAAGACAGTGCACCATCAAGCAGGAAGATTTGCAACTGATTAGCTTACTGGCAGCAGAAAAGCTGATTCACTGCAGAATGTCAGGAAGTAGATTTAGAAGGGTGCCAGTGAAGATCTAACTTGGCTATTGCAATAGACAGGTTTAGGTTACCTTTATTTTATGTGTGTGTGTGCGTGCGTGTGTTTGCTTTTTCCCCATTGTAATTTAAAGCCTGGTAGGAGTAAAACAATGATGCTGTTGCTACTTTTGTTTTTTGCCCAGCATATGGACCTTAGCACCACAAGGGTTGTAATAATTGAACTGACAATTTGTTTGACTTCGATGTCTTTCTGCAAAGATTTGATCGAATCGTGGATTCTGCCCACAATTTGATTAGACATGATTCGGTTGAATTAGATCCCTCCCATGAGAACGACCGCTCGAAAAATGGGAACAGAACAACAATGATCAGTCCTTGTTGTTATTCAGACATCTGTACATCTTGCTCTAATGAATAATTTAAAATGAATGCTTTTAAACACGTCTTTACAACACTCTCAAGGAGTTGGAGAACTTGCAGGCATCCCATTGCATTTATTTTACAACCCTTCTACACACTATGCTGAGCAGCCAGAGGGTCCATATGGTGAGCTGAGCCCCCCCATGAATGAATGAATGAATGAATGAATGGGCCGATGGAATGCTACTCGTGGTTTTCTTTCTGACATTCTCACACCCGTTCACACTCTCAGCTCAGCCATAATATACCGCCACAACATGAGTGTGGTGTTATGTAGCCTGACCCACAGGAAGTATGCTGGGGATAACTGGCTGCCATTGGTTGACTATTTTAGTCAGTCAAAATTCCCCCCCGCTTTCATTATCTGCATGTTGCTATTTTGCAAGGGCACGGCCGATGCATGGTGTGCTTATGCTGCAATCCATTGCATGGTGGAAGTTGTTTGTTCAGAATTAGTGTTCAAGACTTTGTCTGAATGCATCCCAGTCCATTCTCACTACCAATGCAACAGCCAGGTCAGTGGGCATAGGCTTCAAAGTTTCACGCGGTAGTTGCCCCTCCAATGTCATTTGTTGAGTTGCCCCTCCAGTGCAGCAGTATAAAGGGTGAGAGAGTCGGAATCAGGGGCCAACTGGGGTAGTTGGTTGGGCCAGTGGGTCACCCCAGACATGGAACGGTGCAATGAAACAGTCACTCAGGTCAAAATTCCAAGTTGGAGGCTCCAGAAGATCCGTCGATCCCAACTTCACCAATAAAAACACATGCAGTGAATAATTACCTTTTCATCACTATTTACTTCATGTCATGTTTGTGTTGTGACAGGCGCTCTAACAACAGTCGCTCTTTACATTTTCGTTCGGTTGATCTGTGCTTGATACAAGTTATTGCTAGCACGATGTACCAACCTACTCCTCCTGTCTCATTTTGTGAGTGGACTAATGGTAAATCAGCTGCTGTAGTTGCCTGTGACGTTCAGGGACCTGTCATACAGGCATCCATCTTCTGCGGTCGCCCATGTTTTCCCCAGCAGATGCACTAGGACACATTTAGATTGGAAGTCTGGAATTGCACTGGATTGCCTTTGATCAGACTTTTCTGCCAAACCATGACATTTTTCTGTGTTGGGTATTCTGTGTTGGGCATTCTCTCTCAAGATGAGTAAGCAGTGCAAACAAACAATCCCTGTACCAGAATGATAATGGATTCAGTCAGACCTTTCTTCAAAGCTGGCACAGCACTGAAAGAAAGTGTGGAGATATTTCTGGCATTGTGAGACTAGGTTTCATGTCATGGTAGTAATGTTATTGGTTGACTGGTACTGATCTGTACAGTCTGTATAACATCACTTGCTTACAGAGCATAGGAGTGGTCCCCCTCATAATAGAGCTGAGCAATTGCAGCGTATTGCTATCAGCGCTGGAGGCTCCCATGTAATGTATCCCTGATGGATTAGGGCTCTGGTTAGTGTGCACAGAACAGAACAGGCACTCATGGATAATGGAAGAAACCACAGACGGGAAGGCAAGGATTGATAGGAGGAGGGGGGTAGTGTAATTAGTGGGGTACGTGATGTATGGAGAGTCGTGGCATGCGAGGGTCACTCCAGGGGGCAAGAGGCCCCCATACCTTCCTTTACTCAAACTGAAACACCTGATCCTATGCCTGTCAGGCTTCTAAAGAGCTCAGTTAACCAAGTCCTGGTCTGAGACACAGGGGTCGACCCCAAGCAAATTTCAGAGCAGCTGTGTTGTGCTGAACATGTTGAATGGTCCAGTTTCCTTTTTACAAACACACTCCCTGATAAAGAAACGATGAGCTGTTCAGATTCTTCCTTATTGTTGGGTGATGACAGAATTGTTCACGTCATTAGCTGTCACTGTTGTGTGTTTTGTGTTTGGCTGCTATGGCTACCCTTAAATTCCTCGAAACAGTGTAGTACCTAGCAACTGTTTTCTGAAGAAAGTCACAGAAATACTGGCCCTTCAAAATGTCTGTTAAAAAAAAGATCTGACTAAATTGATTTTATTTGGGAAAAATCCCCTTGTGACTAGATAATGACATTATGTTGACTATTATGACTAATCTGCTCCCTGGCAGTGAATGTTGCAGTTGGAGATATGTTAATCTAGCTGCATCTCAAAGCTATCACATATAAGCAAACATAGTAAACTTGCTTTATGATGCAGCTTGCTTACTGGATGTTAAATCAGGGTGGGATATGGTGTCACTGCACTATTTTATTGTGTTCTTCTTTCAAAGCAGAAGTGGTCAGTAAGGCAGTGAAGTTAACTCGATGTCACAATGCATTGTGGATCACTTGGGGTTGTCTCTCTTCATGTGTTTAATGAAGTCAGCGCGCTCCACACCCAATTCAGCAGTGGCATGTGACCACAAGGGAAGCGCAACCCGCATACTGCAAAGGGAAGTGTGCTTGCTTGCTTATGCGTGCTGTGTGTCTTCGTGCCAACTAAGCAACAAAAGAAACAACAGTATTAACTGGACTTTCAGGTTGATTCTAAAGAAGTTCTTTCAAGTCGTTTACTCCTTCCGTTTTCGTCCCAGAGCCTTAGTTCTAGATGTCTGCCCCTGTTCCAAAGTGAAAATGATCTTTTTAGATTTCTCATTAACTAGAGGCTGGAGGAGTGGTGGCTGTAGAGGCGGATGGACTGTCGTTAGAGAAACCTTCCGGGGAATCTGCAGAAGGAAGCCAGAACCTGACTACTGACGATGCACAAAGTTTGACTGAATGAGCCCTTCTTTGTTGATGCACTTCTGAAGATCTAGCGGTGTGATGGCGTGTTGTTTTTGGCGAGTGTTCCTGTGCCAGTGGGTACTAGGGTGATGGCCAGAGCATTCAGTGGTATGTCTTGACCTCCCCAGGACCATTTTTACGACCTCGGCCACATTCTATGAGAGAGGGGTGGCTGTGTGTTCACCCTGAATTAACCATCCGCGCTGCAGACTGTCACAAAAGAACGGCTCTTACTTTTATTCAGCCCCAGACGACAAAAAAACCTGATCGTGCAAAACTTTCCTTTTTGATGTTTTTAAGTTTGTTTCCCATGACCTTTTCAACTACATAAAACAGATGTCAACATCCAGCTTATTGCACCAGGAAATATGTTCTAAGATGTTAAAAATTTCAGTTCATTACGCACATTGAACTTCTACTGTTCCTGTTTGCTCTCAACTAAGAGCCTGATATACGCGGTGCGTTTAACTTGAATCACCCCTGCAGTGCTGTGTTTATTTGCTCTTCACCATTTCATCAGTACAAAATAAGTTGGTTTCTTTCAGCTGCAGCCACCAATCAAAGTCTTGACACCAGACGCGCTCCACACAAGTATGCAGTAACCAAAGCCAATTGGTGATGGACACCAAACACCCCGGCACAGAACTTTCGGGGGCCCCAAATAGGCTTCTATTCATCTGCCTGTACAAATCACAGCCCGGGCAAGGAGCCACATTATCTTAGCTGCCCTTTCTAGTGCCCTCCTGAGTCACTGGCTATTGTGAGCCAAGAGCTGCTGTCTGCAGCCCAGCGTACACAAATCTGACCAGAATTACCATTAGATTTCAGCCCACAATGGAGGTCAAATTTAGTTACATGAGCACTGAATGTTAAATAGGCAGTGATGGAATGTAACTAAGTACGTTTACTCAAGTACAAGACTTTCAGTTTTACCAAAGTATCATTTTAACACAAAATCTTACTTTTACTCAGTTGTTACCTTTGATTACTTTAACAACACTGTAAATCGACCCAAACGTCACCGTAGTTTCCATTTAGTGATGAAACTTTCCATCAGTTTAGCGCCAATTAAATGTGAGAAACCAGATTTGACATTACAACGCACAGCCAGACCTTGCTCAGAACAAGCGTCATCGCAAGTAGGATGTATGAGACATGAAGGACTGATTACATGATGGCATGAACTTGCTTGGCTGCTGTTTTTTCAAACAGAAAAAAAACATGGCAGCTGTTCTGAAAAGGTCAAATATCTTTCAGTTACACTAACCTACAGGGCGAACTAGCACATCCAGTCACACGGTTGTGCTTCAATTGACACCTACAATGTCTCATTTAATTTACTATGTATGATGTGAGGGAGTGTCAAGATGGAGTGAGTCAGATCGTAGTTTAAGACAGTCCTTTGTGTGCGCTGATTGGTTCGACTTTCAGATACCAGAATCGAATGATTTACACTGACGGGTGTTAAAGTAATGATGGTGTACGATATTTTAACACACCACATACCGTAAGGTGAGGTGGCGTGCAAACTGATTTGTTTTTTTTTCTTAGTTTGACAGCAGGCTGAATGAAGCTTATTTAAAAAGAAAATCTACTCTTGCCTTCCATTAAGCCCTGGTTCCCCTGTCGTGAGGAGCCGCTTCATTAAGTAAGCATGGCTCCAGGTCTGACTTCACACTCGGCCTGCCCTCTCCCATGACCCCACTTGCCAGTCCCTACAAACTACACACTACACACACACGACTGCAGGTTAGCATGTACAGACCTACACACACACAACCCGAGGTGCATTTTTCAGCCCAGATGGAACCCGTCACACGTCCTAACCACATCAGTCAAACAGCACACTGTAACAACCTTTACACATGGCTGTCATGCTCCTCAGCTTCCACTCATGTCCTGTACACAAAACCTTGCTACAGTGCCACGCCCATTACTCAGTGTCAGGCCTAATCAGCAAAGTAATCTGCAAAACTGATCGCGAAAGAGCATTCCCCTCTCCTCCGACTCCCACCAACGGCACCAGACCCGCTCGCCTGCGGAGGCCCAGTTGTGCTCCACTGACTCTCCGGGATAAATGGAGTTAATGGGAGTCATATGCTAGCAGTTGGTTTGGGGCAGGCCTACATGAAAAGTTTATAGTCTTCATGTAGTCATGGGGCTGGAGAAGAGGGATAGAGATGACATAGCTGAAGCAACAAGACTTGACTCGACGCATAGAATTGCCTTTATCAAATCCCTCTGTGAGCAACCGACCCATCTTTTCTTTTATGTTTTTTTTTTTTGCTTTGCTTCCTGTCCCACAAAAACACATTTAATACCCAGTGAACACTTGCATGCTTCTCCCTAAAGCATGTTATATAAGTGCAACAACCCTCACTTAACCATGAAACCACATGTTACACGGGCAGGATAGCATAGCAGGCCTGGACGATCCATTAGCCTCTTGTGTTGCTCCACAGCGGAGAGCTGTCATTAGCCGACCGTTGATTGGGGGATCTGAACCATGCTCGTACTCTCTAATTGCAAGCCGTCAGTGTGCTCGGCGGTTGGCTAATGAAGGAGAGAAGCTGAAGCCGAAGGTCACTGCGGCTCGTACTGTTTTATTTTTTTTCCTTTCCATACTGAGGATAAGGAAAGCGTAACTGAACCTGCCTGTCGTTTGCCTCGATCCTCCCCATGCATTAAGTAGCATCAGAAGGGCTGAGCAGAGCAGACATGACGAGGCATGCTCGCCATAAAAAAGCATATGGACCATCTGCCTTACATATAACTCCCTCCGAGCGTTTTAAGAGTTTGTGTTTACTGTAGCGGCTACTGTCGTTGGAAGTCAATGAGGCAACTGCGGCCCCATATATGTTCCCTTTTTTCTATTCATATGTCCTCGCCACATCTGGAGCCACGTGATGTCTTTTTCCCAGATTAGCTGAACTTTGCTTTCTGTACCAGCATGTTTAGATTTCCATATGTGTCATGGATTTTGTTGACACGCCAACTTTTCCATTAAACATTGGGATAAGGAAACAATTTAACATATGGCAGCACGTGTTGTTTTGTAGACAGGCTCTCTGAAGGCTTTTAGCTGTATGGAGAAATGAGTGGTTGTGTTACTGTAAGTGTCAGCGTGGAAAAACACAAGTTAGCACTCGTTTTTCTCAGCTATTTCAGCAGTGAAGTTCTGTTTTCTACTCATTTTTGTTGATGAAAAAATAAAAAGTGTACCCTGCGTGGACCAATAATTAGATTTAGCTATTTTTTTGTGTGATTTCATGAGCTTTTTTTCTGTTTTAGCATTTAGGCAAATACCATTACACATCAAAAAGACCCAATATGTGAATATGTCCTATATCATACTACAAGACTTCATGTGAACGTGATAAACTGGTGCCAGCTTCCTTTACGCTTGAGTTAAAGTACTGTTGTGTTAGAAAAAGTTGTCATGCCATTTCTGTGCGAGTGTCAGTTACTTCTGTTTTATATTCCTGTAGGCTAAAGTTCCCAAATTCAAACTGTTTGATTGACATAGTATCCCATATTTCCTCTGTAATTGTTTGTTTCAGGTATTGCTGTACGTTCCTCCCTGTTGGTCTGCAATTTGGTTATATTGCTTATAAGTGGTTGCAGCACTAAAAATGTTTATTTTAGTTAATTGATCATGATTGAAGAGCAACTTCTAAACACTTAGCCTTTCTTGTAATCTAGATTAAAAGCTGAATTTCCTATTTTATTCAGCTTTGTATGTGCCATATCCATCTGGTCTTATTAGATTTACTGTTAGAACAGAATATAACAGGACACAGTGACTGCGCCTTGCATGCTTCTCTTCACGTAGGCACAGTGTTGGATGACACATTGGGGTGTATTACTGCATACAGAAAACAGTCATATAAAGCCTTTTGTGGCTCCAGAGGAAGCTGCATGTAATCTGATAAATTGCCATCAGTGATGTCACATATTCAAGCACTATGGGTAATGTAGGCACCAGTGTTGAAAAGCAGTCCACTGGTTTAGAAACACTGTTTGACTCATTATGATTTAGTTTTAGTAAGTTTAAAACAAATTATCAAAAGTGATACAGCAGAGAAAGTGATATCTAACACATGGTGCCTACATTACCCACAAGGCAACATAGCCACTGAGTGACATCATTCAAGAAATATTAACTGTTTACATGCAGCTTCTGGAGCCACGAAAGGCTTCATACTAAATACTTTCTCACATATGCATAAGTACTCCACAAGACCTGTAAACACACTTGAATGTGTAAAATTGGTGCATTTACCCTTTAATTGAAGGGTCATATTTTTCACAGGGGGATTTGGCCAACTGGCCCATATTTGCCTATAATTTGCTTTAGGCTTTGCTCAAACCTGAGCTGTGTTTAGACGCATCTCTCTCTGCTCGTCCTGTCTGCCAGCCAGACACACCCAGAAGTTGTTTTTTATTTTTATTTTTTATGTGCTCCAACTGGCTGTGGATGCAGTGTGGCCAAGTGGAAAATATCTTTGTTGCTATGTTCTGCCGTGATGAGATAACACTGTGTCCTAAATATAAACCTTTCAAATGGCACTGTTTAAATTAGTATTTATATTTTTCTTACACGCTTCTCTTTCCGTCAACGCAGGGATCGTCTCAAGTGTGAGAGACACCCTCCTACCTCCACCACCACCACCACCACCATCATTATCAGCACTTGAAGGCTGTTCTGCAGATGGGAGGTCACCAACCGGTCGTCTGTTTCGCCCAAATGCACTACCAGGCCTCCGCCTTCGTCTAAGATGGCTGCCTGTGGCCTTCTTCTGCAGCCGAACAGACTGGAGCAGAGCTGCGCGTTACAATGGTGATCATTTTCTTGAAAACACTGGAAAAGAAGAAGGGTGTCAATGATGTAAGGTCCAAGAACATCGAGAGACGGCTGGTGAGGGAAAGTTTGAGTTTTAACACAAAACAAACTGGTTGTTAACTTTCGGTGCAGTTAAGGATCTGCAAGAGTTTCACATGTTAGGCAGTAGTCAGCAAAATGAATAGGTCAGCGATTATATTACAGAAGTGCCCACATGCCGCCTATAGTCATGGACACTTGAACACTGTGTGTAAGCATGCTAGACCACAATTTATTAGCTTGTTAGGAATTTTAATGAGTAATTTTATCTTTAGCGGTCATTTATGTTACAGTGAAATGAAGATGGAGCTTTTGACACGGTTTTAGCTGCCATAACTTCAGATGGATGGGACGATCGATTTCATATTTGTGAATTCAGCATACTAAGCAGTGCAGGGTGTGTTTTAGCCTAGCTTAACACAAAGATTTACAGCGGAGGGAAAGGCTAGCTTAATGTAGCTTGGTCCGATGTTTAAACACCTGCAAGCCTTATTTTACAGTCTCTGTGTTGTTCATTGAACATTTCTACAGCAGAAACTGAAATAAGATATCGTGGAGTTAGCTTACACTGCTAACTTTAGCTAACTGCCCACGTGCATGTAACGTTAGCGCCTCAAGAGTGCAGCGGGGAGGCTACGTTTGACAGCGTAGTAAATACTGTGCTAGATGTAACTTTGATGGTTTTGGAGTAGTTGGCAGGCTTTCATTCTTTTCAGACAGGGAAGTCATTGAAAATGTTTACCTCTGTGTCAGTCGCTGTGCTGAGGAATGCTAAACTTGACCCGGACCTGCAGATGGTTGACAAATTAAAGGAAGATTAGCCTATTACATTATATTTTTCAACTATGCTGTTGTTTGAGTTGGAGTTCCAAGAATGTCTGACAATAGTTAAAGAGTATAGCATTTATCTCACTGCTCTATTAAGATAACATGTACTGATTAACAGTACATGAATTGTGTTATAATCTACAGAGTAATCTAATCAAAGCTTTCTCTCTTCCTGATGCCATCACCCTGCCTATATAAAATCTCAGATCTTAAAGATATTGTCTCTGAAATCTAAACAACCCTTAGATCGTCTCAACGTTTACACTTTACAGTCATGAGGTATGAGTGTTTCACTGAATTGTCTGGTGTATTCTTAGAATCCAGTGCAATGTATCTTAGAAAACATTGTTGTTGTGGTAACTACAGCCTCAAGGTGAGTCAGAGCAGTGTATCATGGCATTGTCCTCTGCACAAACAGTGCACAACAGTGAACTATGAGAGTGTGTAGGTGTCTTAAGGTGAAAGGCGTGGGTACACACAACTGTTTTATACTCCCTAAACCTTTGTTCTTCATGAAATCTGATGCAAACGCAAAGGTGTTTATTTGTCTACAGGGTACAATTGGCATTCAGCGGCATCTTATCATCATAAGTGAAAGTATTATGTGATCTTGGTGAAGAAATGTGCTTCATGTTCTACACACAATGGTTCTTGTTTGACCGAGCTAGCACAGGGTAGCATGTCTGTGAGTGCTAACCTTGGCATAGCAGCTACAGTGAAGATTTCAGCTGTAAAAATCTATAAATAGCGTCTTTTCAAATCAATTTTTGGGATCTCTGGGCTTCTTCAGACTGAGATCATGCTGATTTAAAACAAGTCCCCATCTTCTTCAGTTGCTTAGGAGAATTCTGCAACACTGTTTTGCTGTGAAACACCAGAAATGTTTTGTGGACGACCGAACTTTGTCTGACTCTGAATTGACATGGGGACGAGTAGATGATGATGACAGATTTTTCCTTTTTTGGGGTGAACTTATCCTTTAAGTAGTCATTTCAAAGTCGTGTCAGCGTAACTAGTAATTATAGCTGTCAAATAAATATAGTGGATTAAAAAGTATAATATTTATCTTTCAAATATAGTGGAGTGGCCTTAAAGTAGCTTTAAAAGAGGTGCAAGTTCTCAGAATTGCAGTCAAGAAAATGGACTTGGTTCCTCTCTCCCACTGGTTAAGTAGTAGTAAAAGTAAGTAGTAAAATTAGCGAGAAAGCGATATAAATCTTCTCATTGTGGTTTGAGCAAAAACATCACGGACTTTAGTTCCGCACTTTTTTTCACTTATTTTCTTATTGCCCTGACCATCTGCTCCTCTGTCTGCCCGTCCTCCACAGCGTGACCTCCACACCATGAGCAGAGGGACCACCCTCTTCTCCTGTGGAACTGTGGGTGAGTCATCTCCTTTATCTCACTTTATGTCTTTGTCTTTGCTTCTTTTTTTTTTTGCGATCACTCAGGATCTGGACAGTATCGATGGTTGACGTGGGCTCCTTTTCTGTCACAGCGATATTTCACGTATGTAACAGCGTAATGGATCGCCCCCTTTAATCCCTTGATAAGTTGAACCATCAAGGTCGGCGACCCCCCCCTGCTATAAGCTTCTCATTGTTTATTCCCTCCGTCTCTCACTTCTCCCTTTCTATCTGTCACTCATCCCCCTCTCATGATCAGGGTGCACCTGCCTTCACACAACGTTGCACAGCGCTCTCACGGGAGTGAACTGTAATTGAATATGCTGTTGCCTATGTCAACAATTTCCCTTTGGCTCTGTTAGTGTTGCAGTAATTACCCCCCGTGTTAAAAGACATGCTACTGTTAATACAAGGCCTGCTGTTGCTCACTGTCCTCTTTTTCTTTCGGGGACAGACGTGATGACGTCACGGGGAGGAGCGCGGCGCTCTCCCTCCACTGTTAATGCTGACCTTAACAGTGTCGTGCACGTCTTGTTAGTTTAACCAACACTTTGTCTCTTGCTTTCAAAGGGTGGCCTTTTTGAAGTTCATCCCTTTCTCCCTTTGTCGAGTTGTTTTGCTAACATTCCTGTCAGGTCGTCACTGTAGCCCCCGTGCATTGTTTGTCCGCCCAAAACAATGATTTCCGTCCACCAGGCTGCGAGAGAGCATGCCAGAATTGGAAGACAAGCATTCAAAAGGAATGGATTTGGATCAGCAAGGCGGCTCTTTTTGGCAAAAGCTTCAATAGATTCACAACTTCACCACTTGGCTCTGCAGTTCAGGCCACAAAGACACTTTACTGTAGGTGTATTATCTCATTGACTCCTTTGTGCGGATGGTGAGGCAGTTGGCAAATCAGACCGCCTTCCGAAGGATATCTTGCAAACCCGCTCGACTAATGGGAGTGACGTACCAACCGTTTCACAGGCTGATTCTTATCAAAGTAATATGTGGTTCGTGTGTTTGGGATCAGCATTGTTCTAGGTTTAAAATAGTCAGGAATGTGGACTTGTTGGTCTGCAGGATGCTTCAGAAAAAAAAGGCTTCCATAGCACTGACGTGACTTGGACAGATTTCACTGTAGGACTTTTTGTCAAGTACTGTAAAACAATCAACTCCTTCAGATTTACAAAACACTGATTTCCTAGAATGCACTGAGAATTGAGAAAGTCTTGCTATCAGTTTTTTTCTTTTCTTTCAGCACATTTGCACATGAGCTGCACTGGTTTGAATTAATTGAGTTATTTCCTCTCGGCATAATCCTGTCACTCATTTTAAGAGAAAACAACTGAAAACAAACTATTTTCACTTGTGCACCACAGCTCATGATTTTCTGAGTTTTGGTGGCCAGTGCTGTGCAACTGCCCCGACTGATTTTGATGGGAAACTTTGACAATTATTACAATATGAATTTGAACTCAGAATTTTAGTATTTACGTTATTAACGAGGTAATAATACAAAGTCAGAAATATTTTGAGCATGGTTGTTGTCCTTTCTCTCCGTTTGCTCTGCTCATGTAGCGGCAAAAGTCAGTGTACTCTGTTAAGTTCCTTTTCTACTGCAGTTACCAAACATCTGCCTTTTTATTTATTTATTTATTTACTCCAAACAGCTTGTCCTCACGGCAACCGATCCCTCTTGCCTTCAGCTTAGTTCTGTGTGTTTTTGCTTTTTATGTGTATCTGGTTCAATATTGAATGTTCCTGTCACATACGGTTGCTTCGCGCTAAGCTAGGATTCATTGTGCTGTCAGTTAGAGTGAGCTTGTACGTTTTTTGGATTTTGCAGAGGCAGATAGGTGGCTGGACCTGGGGAAAAGCTGTGCCATCCAGCAGAGAGCACCCTGCCAGTCTGGTGCCAGTCTGGAGAGCCTGTGGGATGTGATGCCTGAGCCGGGGAGCTGGCACTGGGCCAAGGAGCCGGGCAGCGCCACAGCAATCACCAGTCTGATAAGAGATCTCAGCCTTGGCGATGGCAGTGTGGGCAGCCCCCGCTGCCACCCCGCATCCACCACTGCACACTACACCACTACAGCCACCAGCCAGGCTCCGGCAGCGCCCCCGAGCAAACGGCAGTGTCGCTCCCTGTCGTTCTCTGATGAATTCAGCGGGTTTCGCTCATCTTGGAGGCCCCAAGGCTCTCGGGTGTGGACAGCGGTGGAGAAACGGAGGTGCCACAGTGGAGGAAGTGTCCGAGCAGGAGTGGGGGGATTCTCCAGCGGTCATTTTCCTGCCATGCAGCGTAGCTCCAGCTTTAGTTTGCCGTCACGCTGCAGCATCCCTTCAGACGGAGCCCTCGATCTGCCATTCTTCAACCAGCGACTGCCTCTCCACCCTCAATTCACTGCCTCTCCAGTCTCCCCTACCTCTCCCTCCTCGCATCATCACCACTCCCACCATCACCACTTCCTCAGGCCCCTCTCGCTCTCCCATGAGCAGATCAGCCTGCCAGAACTCCAGAGGGAAGAGGCGTCGGAGGCCAGCTCTCCAGACTCCACGCCAGAGCTGGGGAGGAGAACGGGCCAGAGAGCCGGGGGCACCGGGTGTCTGTCTCGGAGCCGGTCCCAGCCCTGCGTGCTAAACGACAAAAAGATTGGTATGAAGCGCAGGAGGCAGGAAGATGCCCAGGAGCAGCGGCCCTCCCTGGACCTGGCAAAGATGACTCAGGTTAGCTGGAAATGTTAAGCAAATGTTGACAGGCACAGACAGGCACACACAATCACATGCATTTCCAGAGTTTAGCAACCCCGTAGTTCACTGATTAAATATAATTTAGCATCATCTTATTTCTAATCTTGCCTTAATGCTGCAAAATAAAGTTAAATCCCGGGCCAAACTCTCTCAAGAGCAGACAGGCACCTTTTTGTTCTCAGACCAAAGTGAAGTTCAAGGGATTCTCTAACATAACCAGGCCTGTCTCTCTCCGAATCTGATCAGGGAGCTGGATTAAATCAGGCTGAATTAAGTTTTCTGGGTCATCGGTCCGAGGGCCTCGGGGTTAAGTGATCTCAGGCCTCCCTCCGGTTCAAGGAGTGGTGCTTACTAAAGAAGCATTCCTCATGTTCGGTCACGCTGCCTAGCGCCATGCTCTAGCAAGCCCTGCTCCGGTTTATCATTTCATTCACTCTGTTGGGTAAACAGGCCATCCGAACGGTGAACCCCTCACCTTTCGTTTGCTTCCTCTCTGCAACTTCCGTTCTGTATTTCCATCTGTCATTGCTCTCTGTCTACTATCAGGCAATTCTAGGTGATTAACAGTGGGGATATTTGGATGCACAGAACTCCCAATTGCCCAGAGTGTTTGTTTATTCTTTTGTAAATTCAGAGGAAGCAGCTGAGCAGCCGGAGAGTACAAACGACCCCTGGTCAAACCCAAAATAGAACTGCAGAAGTATTTTAATGACATGTCCTATTTTGATGCTTGGCAGTGCGCTGATGTTTTCACAGCGCCCAGAAAAATCTTGATTTGATTCATCATTATTCATTTCTAATGCTCTTGAAGCGAGCAGCCACCGACACCAAAGCAAACCTGTAGTTGCATGTAATGACTCAGACCTTACTGCACTCGATGCGCTTAAAAATCTCCCCTCATCACACCTCCTGCCACGGAAATATTGTCCGCTGTTCCTGTTCTCTTATTAGAAAGTAGCATCAATGTATCCCCTCCGCGCCCTCCCTTCCTCTTCCCAAAGATTTGTGTTCCCAGCCAGTCGCCCTCAGGACCTAGCCAGGGTTGGATAAACAAGGCTTTGGTAATGGAGCCTAGCGAGCATGTTTCCTCTAGTCATGCCAGCAGCTAAGAGGGGAAAATCGGGCACGATGATCACACATGTAAAACTGCCTCCATGTGTGTGTTTGTGCGTATGTTACCTCAGACCTCTGCAGATTGCAGACATCCCATTTTGTGTGTGTGTGTGTGGGTGTGCATGTTTTTGAACCACGTTGCATGATTTCATGTAGTCAGCAGTGTTAAAAGGAGTCTGAGCAGGTTAGATGGGTCATTGCAGATCTACTGTTGCTGTGTTCACTTTCACATTCTCAAGAATGCCTGAAGGGCGGAAAGTAAGCGGTGACACAGCCCTCATTTACTCTCTCACTTCTCTTTCTCTGTTCGAGACCGAAGTGGCAATGTATAGATACTTGTGTAAAAAAAGAAAAGAAAATGAAGTAGAAGTACTGATTCAACTTCCAGCACAGGCTCTGAAGTGTACCTGAGCATGAAAGTAAGAAGTCTAGTGTTAAAGTATTTTTGTGCAAAGCTAACTGAACCTTGCGTCATTCACGTCTTCCTCTCAGTTTCTGTTTTTTTGACATTGTTTCGTCTTGCTCAACTGAGGGGTTAAAATCAGTCTTGTGATGTTGGGAAGGCGTTGTGTACTGACGCAAAGTAAAAAAGAATCGATAATACGCCTCAAATGCATAACACTAAAGAAACAAGTCTGTTTTGAAAATGTAAGGAATAGGGAGTACAGATATTTGTGTTGTCAGAAATAGTTCAGCAACTCATTATTCGTTCTTCATTACTTCCGGCCTCTGCTTCTACACAGCTCAGGCTTGATGTTCATCTTTTTGTTAGTATCCAGGTCAGAAGGCCACATCTAGTTTCCATGCTGGGGTTTCACTTTGCGGTTTATTTCATTTATTATAAGCTTGAGAAACTCCCTGAAGCAACCGCTGAAGATTCACGTGGTTGTCGTAGGTTAATGAGGTGTTTTGTCTCGGGAGGAGCCAGGGGGAAAGCTGGTCGCTGGCAAACTGTCTGGAAAAGGAAGTGATAATGTGGAAACGCAGAGCTGGTTACAACCGACGTCTGTTCTAGTAAAGAAAGAACTTCAGATTTACCGTCAGGGTTGGCAGCAGATGAGATTTTCTTTCATGTCTCTCTCTTTTTTTTTTTTTGAGAATTTGTATGATTGGTACCTGCGGTTCTGGTGTTCGACTGTTTTACTCCAGCTGCTTTCGGGCAAACATGATGTGTGAGCTGGCCGCTGACAGTGTGTCTGATTTGAGCGACGCTCTCACTCCATTTTCCCTGGCTACACACACACACACACATGCGCACGCATGCACGCACACACACACACACACACACATTTTCTCCCACTCCCTCTCAAGAAGTGGGTGGGCCTTCATCACAGCGCTCTCAGGCTGGAACGGCTCCCCATTCGGCCCTGCCTTGGGGAGTAAATTAAAAGTCATTACTTCTTCTCACACCTACACACACTGGCCACCACACTTCCTCCATTTTATAGGTGTGTGTGTGTGTGTGTATGAGTAATACAGTATAAAGCCCAGGCAAAGAAATACAAAAGTAGTCTGTGCATGTTTGTGACACCTGAAGGAAGGCCTGGGTCAATGTTACATTATGAAAAGTATCAAAATCAATTTTCACAATATTCATGCTGTTGCTGAATCTTTCAGGCTTTTATTTTGAAAAGAGTATAATGGGTTGAAGTGTGGGACATTTCTCTTTTTAATTTGTGCTTAATCAAGTGAAGTATCTGTTTTGTTGTCAGACTGTGAATGGAAAAACATGTTGTAGATCATGTCTTCATTTTAAAATTGGTACATATGCCACATTTTGACCATATATAGACAATAATATTGCCCATCGCAATATTTGTGCAGGAGAATACGGTTATTTGATATCTCCCGTACCAACACGAAGCAGCATCTTGTCCTCTCTGTACAATCTGCTGGAGGTTGGGGTTGGGGGTTAAGGCTCGTGAAGTCCCCAGTGTGTGTTGTCAGTGGAACATGGTGTAATTTGGCCTCCAGCTTCCCCGAACACGTCAATGAAGGCGGGTGTGAATTCTGCGGATGCATGTCGTGCTAATCGGCTATTACTTGACTACTGTAGGGATTTACATGCGGCCACCCCCAAAATTCCTCGAATATCCTCCCCGTCAACCGCAGTGTATCGGCTCACTCCACCATCCAGTGCCTCGTTTATGTCCCTGGCTGCCCTTCCACCTTGGCCCTTCATTGTTTTTTCCTCAGCGAGGTGGGCGTAGCAAGCTGTCAAACGGGGGAATGTTATCTCTTGATTCTAGGTCACTGGCTGGACGATTGTTGACGCAGCTCACACTTTGCTCTTGAGGAAATGGCCCGTATGAGGCCAACTCTGCCAGTTTCATCGAGATTGTTTTATGTCTTCTTTGTTGACAACTTCAGTTTGGTTGAGGAAACATGCCGGGTTACCTTTTTGGCGGAGCTGTGTTAGCAGCAGAGGTGGCAAAAGAAGGCGTGTTGAGCTTGAATGCATGTGTGCGGCTGTCTGTGCATTCAGGGTGAAGAAAGGGGGGTATTATTTCTGCAGGGAAGGCGGCAGACCAACTCCTCGCTCCTCTCTATTAATATCTTCTCTGCTGGCCCAAGCTCGAGCTGCTCGGCTCTGCCCCTCCTCTCCCCATCCCTCGCCATTCCTGGGATGGCAGACATGGTGATCATAGCTGAGAGTCGAGCCCAGCAGACTTATAGGAACACCTAGGTGGGCGTCTTCAGGTGCGGCGCTCGCCATGTATGTAATGACATGTTTGGACTTGTCCTGAGGCATCACCAGTGTGCAGTCACACCTATTACCTCTACCTCTACTAATCTTCACTCTTGACATATTTATCTTTTTTTTTTTTTGTGAGCTGTATTCATATCTGTGGTACACTGAAAAAAACAGACCAAGCAGTTCACACACGCAGATAATTTCCGCGGAGGTGTGCAAGTATGTGGCCCGCCTGTCGAGAATGAGTTAAGTTCTCCTGTCTTTGTTTGCACCCCTGCTCGCTCTTTTGTTTTCCACTCTGCTGTTGGAGGTCTGTTTGGATGTCTTCCTCAGACCGGTGTGTCACTGGATGTTGTTTATGTGACCCAATTTCTGCACTGGGGTGATCCAAAGAAATGTACTCACTTTGTGACTTTCATACAGTATATGTGCTTGTTTGTGTGTGTGAGTGTATGTTTAGAGCCAAGTTCACAGCAGGACATTTGCTGAAGTCCTTAGCGAGGCGATGTTTGTTGTTTGCTCTAATTACCAGGAGAATATTTGTCTAACCTCTTGGCTTGTGCTTCTCTGGCAGCAGCTGCCTTTCAGTCCAGTTCAGTCTTTGAGGTGGAAGCAGTGGTTGTGTTGATCGATGAGAAAAGTTAAAGAGTTATCCAATAGATCTCATGAGTAAGTTTTGATTATATTAAACCCCATTTTCTTTATTCTATTTACAGCCAGCAGTCATGAGTTTAGTATCACCGTGTCGGACAACTTTTGTTGATGTCTTCTGCCTTGTTTATGAAACCAGTCTGAACTGTGTTGGCACGGGGACTCGGAGTGATTAGCTGTAATTGCAGAGGACGTCTGTGATTTTAATCCTGTGTGAATCTGCCATGTCCTTAATTGTCGATCCCACCACAAATTACTGACCGCCTAACAAAAAGAGGCTGTGATGATATTAGCCACGTGCAAATGGGGTGTGTGTTCCTCTTTTAAATCTGTTTTCCTGATGTCATAGTACTGAACGATTCAGATATTTTATCAGGCTTCGATCAACAGTGACATTTAGAAATAATTTTTTTTCTGTACCTCCATGTTGATGCGTGAAAAGACAAACTGGTTTGCTGCTGTGGATTTTTTAAAAATGGAAGCTGACAGAAAACGCTGTGAGTACTCGCTGCAAGTACTTCCTGTACTTTTTGGAAAATACGACCCCTCTAGCAGGGAGGATAAAATGATGTCCCCTGAGCTCCTCCAAAGTTTCCTCGTCCCTGGGAAAAGTTCCTGCAGCGGGGAAACGGCTTCATACATGAGGATCAGTTTACTCCTCATGATGGGTACCACTCAATATGTGAAAACAGTTTGTTGTCTTAAGGTCTTGAAGAGCTTTTTATCATAATGACATTATTAAAAAGCCCTGCAGTACAAACCGGAATTGTGGGGTTTGAAATCATTAAGCAACCTGTACCACACTGCTGGTACAGAAAATGTCATTAAGCATGTACCAACACATTTGCAATGACGTCTGCATTGTATCTGCACAGCCTCGGGTTAACGCCCGATTGTAGATCTATCTGTTGATACTATCGAGTGTATAATTAACATGGTATTTCTAATAGTATTATATAAAACATGGTTTCAAAGCGTCTGTACTTTTGACAGCTGTAGTATCCTTCTTATAACTGTCAGATATTTTTTTATCTAACTTTTATCTCAGCAGAAATATTCCCCTTTTGAGAGTCAGAATCTCTTTTCCAAAGCGAGTCCTGGCAGAGACGGCAGCATCAAAAGTTCAACAACATTAAATTTTGGGGACTGGCTGAAAACAATCAGCAAGACTACATCAACACAAAGACTTGGAGCTGGACACTGGATAATAATAAATCAAAGCCAGGATATCTGGCCTTTGTTGCTTCATTCTTTTTAAAATGTTTATTGCGAGTCCCTCAACTTTATGGAAGCGTATCAGTAAATCACCAGGGTACATTTTTAAGGATTATGACTTTTAAAATGTCAATCATGTAGCCGGTAAATGATAGATTAACGTGTGTGTGTGTGTGTGTGGTAATAGTGAATATGGTTTGGATGTATTCCATCTGGCTAGAGGTATGCTCAGGTGAAAGGAACCCAAAATAAAAAAAAAAACACAGACAAAGCTGGATACACAGCAGAAATCCAACCCTGCACCCCCAACCTGCCACCACACACACCCAAATCCCAGTCAGCCTCTCTAGATTTTATAGAAAGCATATTGAGGAGAAGCTGCCTCCCCTCCTCCTCCTCCTCCTCCTCCTCCTCCTCCTCCTCCTCCGCCTCTCGCTTCCTTTCGTCTCCTCCTCTGCTGTGATAATTAGTAGCGGGGGTAATACCGGGGGTTGAACACACAGTACGAAGGCTCAGAAATCCCCTTTTCCACTCCAGTGGGGTAACTACAGCGAAGGCCTCCCACTCCTCACATGATCACCTCAAGCGTTTGCAGATGGAGTGTCCTGAGCGTGAGCAGCTTACATGTAAAGTTAATCCAGCAACTCGGGACAGCCAAAATCCTGCCTGATAGTTTTCTTCTGGAGCGTGCTAAATCAGGGGCAGGAGAAAAAAAAAAAGAAGTGAGCCTGCTAAAGTGAGATTTAAGAAGGGGAGACTCCCAGTTCATTGTAACAGGAAAAGCAATGTCCGAACACACTGGGGAACATTAGAGGTGTCTGTCATGTAAGCTGAGGCGCTATAGAGAAAACCTCATCTCTATTCACCTCCATGCCTCCAACATCTGCTGCTGGGGCACTCCAGAGATCATTAACCCCTTCAGTGCATTTCACGGCTGCCTTTCTCTTTGTTGCAGAGAGGAATTCAGGGTGGAAAGAGAGCATGAAGGCAAACCGGCAGACGACTTTCATAGTGAATTAAATCTCTTTTTAAGGTCAAGTGTTGAGAGCATCATCACAGGCCGTAAAGACCCCCCCGACTCTTCCAACATCACAGAACCACAGAATATCGTAAAAACTGTCAATAACAATGGCTTGGACCAGACAGAGAGCCGTGCAGGGTGTGTTTCACAGTGGCAGTGATAAATGGCCCTTGAGCACAGTTTGAAACAAGATACCTCTCTGTGGTCTGCAGCTCGTCTCGGTGTTTTTCTCTTTTAGAATTTGTGTAGTTCTTCGATGGCTTGCGCTCGCTCTCATGTTTACATGATCACTTGCCTTCTCCGAAAGGGAAGACTAGCTTTCTGCTTTCTCAAACTGAAACCCAACCTCAAAACTGACACTCTGGAAGACCTGCAGCTCGTATTTCCTCAGACAAACTACTTCTTCTGCTACTTTTTATGGCCTCATTAGCCAGGATGTGATCATGAGTTTAAGACCTCATTACCATTCACCCAGTTGCCACATTTGAATCCTAAAAATGTGCTGCTTCTGCTTCACCCCCCATAAAAAATTCTAGAATATGCAACTCTTTTTCTGGAAGCAAAATGCTTCCTACTTCAGTGTAAAGTCTGTTCTCGGTGTACGTGCACTGGAGGCCTCTTACGTACGTGAATGTTTGACCGGGATGGCTTTGAAAGTATTTGTGATGTCACAAATCATGCCTCGTAAAGGATAAGATCAGCCAAAATGAAAATGAATTTGATTATTATCTACTCGCCCTCATACCGAATGAAAGTCGGGTGAAGTTTTGTAATCCACAAAACATTTCTGCAAAACAGTGTTGCAGTATTTTCTTATCCGCTGGAGAAGATGGGGACAAAAACCTAAAAATTTGTGAAACAGCCTTCGCTTTTTCAAACTCTGCACATCATCATTCTACACACATTGACGCTCAGATATCCAACAGCAGGAACAGGAAGAAACACACTTATTCTTTGTCTCTTCTGTACAGAAACTACAGACCTTTCAGAGCTTGAGCTGCCCCGGCTTCTCCGCCACTGACGGCTGCCAATCAATCCTGCCCCCTCCCACCTCCGACACCTTCAGCCAACCGGACTTCGCTGCTGTGCCCGAGCTGGGACTGGAGCCACGTCAGGAAGTGGCAGGAGATGATGAGGAGGAGGAGGAGGAGGATTCATCCTTCGAGGAGCTGGATAGCGACTCGGCTTGTAGCGTGGACTCGCCGCCCGGGTCTCCTGTAGACATCCTGGGCGGGAAGTGCACCCTCTGGAAGGGTGACTGTGGGACACAGAGGGACATTTTCCAGCTCGGGGGAGAGCTGGATCTTGACCAGATTGAGAGAAACTGAACATTTTTATAGGAGATTTTTAAAAGACTGCGTCGGGACTGTTTTGGAAAGTTATTGGACACTCACGATGTACCAAGAGATGGATGTTAAGAAGGGCTGTGAGAAAGAGTCGAGGATGTTTTTGAAAGGGAAGGAAGATGAAACTGATGTGGAAGAAAAAGGATTAAGTACGTTGTTAACAGCTGGCTTCTCAATGACACATTTGCCTTGAACATTCTTACTGTTTGAATCAAAAAGCAGTGACCTTAGTTGTTTTTTTTTAAATGGGTATTCAGCTTAACTCAGGAGTAGGAAAGTGAGGGTTAGTCTTAAAAGCCCCCGCTGTCTTTTCAACCTGATGACCTTTCCAAAGTCAGCTAACCATAGATTTGTAGTACTGTAGCAGTAGCTGGGCTCTCCTGTATGTAGCTCGAGTTTTTTGTTTTTCAGAGTAAGTGGGGGGCATCAAGGATGAAACAGGGAGGGGTAAAAAAAACAAAAAACAAAAAACAGGAAGAAGTGTCTTACCCATGACCTTTTCTCTTCGTCTTTCGTGCACACATGAAAACCTGATGTTTTTTTTGCTGAATGTAGGCTCAATAAGCTTTATGAGGAGATCAGAAAAGGACAGTGCCTTCTTCTGGATGCTTGCTCTCCGTGTTCTCTCCAAGAAAACCGGACTCGAACCGAAGCCACCTTTTCTGACCTTTTTTTGTAGTTTCTTAATATGCAAATTGTATATTTGAATTCAACACTGAATCTCAAGTTTTCAGTTCTAATATCAATGTATATTTTTCTAAGTAACTTTTTTTTTTATGAGCTGTGTTTGTGTGTGTGAAGGAGCAAGAATACAAGGCCTTTCCTCTAACAGAATGAACATGAAATAAATTTACAACCTGCACTCATACGTCTGGTTTAATCTCAGTTTATTAATAAGCGTTCACGGTCACAGTGGAAGACTTTCGCTTTGACAGATCAAAGGTCTGATTTGAGCTGCAAAGTTTCCAGCTACTCTTTAGAAGATGTACTCGCTCCCCCACACTCACTTCCTGCATCACATTTCAGAAGCGTTTTATTGCAGCTCGCTCATTCAAACCTCGTTCTGCTGAAATGCGTTTTTGTTTCGTGTTTTCTATCTATTTCTGTTTTCTTTTCACAGTTGCTACCTAAGCTAAAACCCTGATTCTGCAAAAGTTGAGAGATTGAGAATTAAATGAACGTGTTGAAAAACAGTTTCACAATGTTTAAGGAACTGGGGAAAAAGTCCAGGATCCTTCCCTTTATCTGTATCGACACCAAACATTAACATGCTCTATTCTGGGCCAAGAACCAATTGTCATTCAAGTTTCGTTGAAATCTGTTTCATAGATTTTGTCTAATCCTGCTCACAAACCAACCAGCCGACAAAGAGCACAAGCATAAAACATAATCTCCTTTGCAGAGGTTAAGAACAAACAAAGATAAAACGGTTCTACACGGCTTGTTCGGTGCACTTCAAGTTTTCAGAAACCCAGAGATCACAAATTAATTTGAAAAGATGTTACTCACATCCTTGACACACAGTCAACATTGTGCAACTGTGCAGACAGGGCAGGCGCATGCTAACACTTTATTAGCTTAGCAGCTACAGTAAAGATATCGGCTAAAAAAGGGATTAAATTGCGTCTTTTCAAATCATTTTGGGACGTCAGGGCTTCAGGAAAGTTGCATTACACCAGACAAGCTGTATGAAGTCATTTGATGTGGGTTTTTTTTCTCCAGCTGTTCAGGAGAATGCTGCAACACTGTTCCTTTGATGATTACAGCAAGTTCGGTAAACACTGTGCAATACCCTTATTTTGTCCACCAGCCCCAAACAAAATGGCAGGAAGCCTAGTCATGGAATATCCCTGGCCGGTAACCCAGCGGTGACCAGAGGAGATGATGTCAAAAGAAAATGTCCCAGACCCTGCGAGGCAGACAGTCAGACATGTCGGCCGGGCGAGTTTGTTCCTCCCTGGGATTTCCTATCACGTCTCTTATGTCTGTCCAAGTCTCTGAAACGAACTCAAAGCACCTGCCACCTCGTACCTCGACAGGGGTCTGCATAAAAGGCTTGTGTTGTCATTATTACCGGCCACCAGGGAGGCTGACTGCTGAAATAAATTGATAGGGCAGATTGTTTTTCCAACACGGGGGAGGAAAACCGTGCCTGCATGACAGTGTTTACGTCCAAAACAGGATGTTCCAGCCAGCCGCAGCTTTTCCTTCGATCATGGCCTTGAAGGAAGGTGAAGTCCGAGGTGTCGGCTTACGCGGACTCACACCCAAACATGTACGACGCACACTCGTTAAAAGGCCCTGAAATAGACACAGAGTGCGCTTGGCTTGGAGATGCAGAAAAGCTGTCACCTAGGCCCAGAAAACTACAGCTTTTCCTTTTCCAAATGAGTGAGTTTGTCTTTAGATCTTGCGAGAATAAGGATAAGTTGATGAAAAGAAGGACAGAAAGCTCACATTTTAAAGGATGGAAACTTAAAAAAAAAAACTGGTCATGAACTGCTGAAAGGCCCAGACATCTGTTCACACCTCACTTTTTAAAACTTGACACAAAAGGCTGGAAAAACCAAAATCCCGTTGCCATCAACAGCATTCTTGTTGCTCGCTGCTCCCAAAGGTCAGTGAACCGCACTCACAAACACGCACGCTTCCTCTCTGGCAGGAAGTTGCAGGCTAAGCGAGGGAGAGAGTTAATATCTGAGGTAAAAGCGCTATAAATAGGAAGCATTGTAGTTGTGGCTGGCAAACGCTAGACATCGGAGAGAGGGAGAGCGAGACAGGAAAGGCCACGTTACACAAATTTACAGCGCCCTGTGCTGCGCCGCCTCGATTACATGTGAGAAAACATTGGCTGTGCTTTCAAAGAGAGCTGTGTTTTACGCTGTCAGCAAAAATCACTTGAACGATCCTCTGAGAACTTAGGAGGAGGTCAGAGTCATGACATCAGCCTTTCCTCAGGCCTTTTGAGGTGTAATCTGGTGTTTACATCCAGCTGAGTGGGAAGCACGCTTGCAAACCAGCCTTAGAGAAATGTTTGTTTTCTTCTGAAATACTGATATGTTTACGGCCTCTGAGCCTCTGAGTCTCTGCGTCTCCTCCGCTGGTTGAGCTTGAAGGTTGTTTTTCTTTCGGTCAACATTGCTATTTTATAGAATCAATTGGAAGAGAAAGTAAGTTCCAGTGTGAGGGATTTAGGTTGATCCAGTGGGAGAAATATAATATTCATATTTATGTTTTTAATGCAGTTTGATCACCTGAGAAAGGAAAAAAGTTAGTTTCATGAGAATGAGCCTTTCAGAAGGAGTGGAACCTCTTCCACTGAGTCTGCCATGTTTCTACAGTGGCCCAGAATGGACAAACTCTGGCTCCAGAGAGCACCTGTCTGTGATTTTAATGGAAGGATGAGATGAGGGGTGTTCAGTTGGTTGTGATGTTATTAAATCCATCACCTTGGCCTTTTTAATTTGTTGAAAATTAGCCTCTATTTTGGGTCTATGCTGGAAAATGACATGCCAGGGTCTATTTGAATAATCAATATAAGTTAGACAAGTAACTACTGTGACTGTCTTTTTAAAGGATCACACCAGCTGCAGGGGAAGAAACACACACGCAATAGTAAACTCAGAGATGACTGAAAGCCTTTTTTATTTGTATCGTTATTGTGAATTGATTCAATAATAGTCTCACACAGTTGTGACAAAAAACTTCTGATGCTTCTGATGTGTCACTTCCCGCTACAATATGTGTGTGGGAACACATTTTGACACACACAAACTCACAATGAAATCATTAACAGTCATTGCTGTCGTGGCTGGTAAAAATATTAATGTCTACAGAGATATCTGCGATCCTGTTCTTGGTATAACTCCACAAATATTAGAGAGAGAAGATAATTAATAAAAAAAAGATTATTTCCAGTCGATTAAGGATTTAAGTACATGTTCACGTGTGTGTGAATTAACGGTATGTTGTAATGAGCACAGTAATGTAATGAATAAATAGACAATTATAAAAGCAATAAAACAAACTAAAGGAAACAAAGTGATCATTATGTTGAGGTCACTCTCTCTCGTACTTCTTGCTCAGGATCCATGAGGCAAAAAATGCTGAGAATCCCTCCTCCGCTTTTACTGAAGGTACATTTTGTGCTCCAGGTCGGTCAAATTAATCTTCCTGTCCAGTACAGCTGCGTTCGTCCGGCCCTACATGTGTACTCGCGTGTTAGCGGACACCTACCCGAGTCAGACAGGTGGCCGGCAGTGTCACATGTCACTGATTGACTAACGCTCCTCTCCCAGGTGACAGAGTGCAACCCGACACTTTGTCACCATGGCTCCAGTGATTGCCGTGCCCGTCCCCTCCTCCCTCTGCATCTCAATGTGATTTACATCTTTATAATGCACCGTAATGACTGCTTTTATTGTATGCCAGCCACCCAGGAGTACCTGGAAATCCCTCCCTCCCTGACGTTCCGTAGGCAAGCCACTGTGCTCACACATCTTAAAGACTTATCGTCCAAGGAATCAGACATGAAATCCCCTAAAAATGAGCAGAGGAGGCTGTTAACTGGCTTCCCGGGTTCAATAACAATCCGAAAACAATAAACAGTTAGATTTAATACGTCTCTTTAATGGTGTGAAGAAGGATGAGTAGTCATCTGTTTCTTCTCCGGTAATTAATCCGAACATCAGCTATAAACACTTTCAAACATTCGCTCAAGGGGGGTGTTATTTGGACGCCGTCATTAATTACTGTAATTATGATGCAAAAATGTCTTTACCCAGAGAGCGGCCTTTTTTTTTTCCCTCGCAGCTGTCAGCAAGAGGAGGAAGAAAGTGAGATGGCGATGAGCAGCTGATAGGCGCCACCTGAAAAGTGCATGTTGTTGACTTGACCGAGATAAACCCGGGAAAAAGCCAGAATTTACGCTGCAACGCTGCTCGTAAAACCTCGCAGCAGTTTATGGGGAGCAGATGGCAACATTGTCCACTGTTGATTATCTGTGCGGTATTCACAGCAATGCACTCAAATCAAGTGTTTCTGGAACAACTGCCAGCCATACTCTCCTATTACAGGGAGAAAAAAAACTTAAAAAAATAGGAGTGCCATCGGACCACAGACGATTGGACAACACCAACGCTGCCAAGCACTTATTCCATTTTGGAAATGTGTTGCCATGCCACCCAAACATTTCCCATTCTGCGTGCACTTCAGCTGCATCGCGTATTAAAAAAAAAAAAAAAAAAAATGAGACAGAGGAAAGCGGGAGACGAGCAGTTTCACTCGGTGGAAGGACACGTGCTGCGAGGGAGGAAACACATGCCCCTCTTTTTTCTCTCCGTGAATCCTTTTTTTTCTTTTGTGAGCAGGAGGGCAGCACACACACACACACACACACACAGGAGACTGTCTGTTGACTGGCTACAGACACAGTCATGACCGAGTGCCAAACAATGGGCGACTGAAATAGACATGTTGTTGCAACGGCTGGTCCCCATCCATCCATCACGCCAGTCACATCTGGGTTGACAAGTGCTGCCCGGAGCGCCTTCCTCCTGGTCCGAATCCAGAGTTGGCTGCCTTTGCTTTTCAAATTCCAACTGAGAAAAAGTCAGAATTTGGAGAATTTGGAAATCAGTATTCTGACTTTTCCTCCAAAATCCAACTTTTTTCCTACAAATTCACAGAATTCCGACTTTTTCCCCCCGAATTCAGACTTTAAACTCAAAACTCTGAGAATTTTTCCTTCCAATTCCAACTTTGTCCTCAGAATTCCAAATTTTTGTCAGAATTCTGACTTTGAATTTTGATTTTCGGAGTTTGCGTCTACAATCGCTCGAACATTAACTGCTCCCTTGTCACTAACTAGGGAGTTCTATAGAGAAGTATATAGTGACCATCAGCTGTACACTACTTTCCACGATGCATTGTGGGATACTCTGAGTGAACTACATAGGGCATAATTAATCTCACTTCACAACTAATAATGATGATGAACTCACAGTATAGTTCACTATATAGCGGGCAGTGAGTGATCCTCACATCTTTTACTGCGGCTGTAACTCCTCTGTAGTTCTTTGACAACTATCAACTAATGAACACCTTCTTTACACAAGAGTTTAATTTGTACTATGTAGCAACTCAAACAGCCACTTTCATAAACCTGTGTTAAACCCCTGGATCACTTTAAAGCAGAGTAAACAGATCTGTGTCATTGTTCTGTATGGAAGCCTTCGTGTATAATCTGGCTTCTGTCAGTTCAAATGTTTATTTTCTAGCTCCAGCCTGCGATGAGGGCGACCAAAGCAGACAGGGGCTGAGTCAGGATATTCGAGCTGTAATCAAACTGATATCAGCGAATGCTCAGGGGCGACTATCACACGGCGTTCTGCACAGCTGCAGCCTGCGTTCTTACCTTTGACCCTGGGTGTAAAGGTGGTGGAGGGGGGCTGTCATCAATTCAGGAGTCTCGCCCGGTCATGGCTAATCGAGGCTGAATCGGTGCGATGACCACCTGGGGTGATAATGGATGTGAGGTGACCCCCAGCTTTGACAACATCGTTCAGTTTAACATGAATCGTTTGCATGCATTTGTGAGATAATACTTCAATGTGTTAAAGTATGTTTAACGCTTCTGTTGCCTGAGTTTGTCTCCTCGGCACTGGACGATCCGTTTTTAAACGGTTAAACGAGTTCAAAACTATTTCCGGAGTAAGTGTTTGGCATCGAGACACTTCAGGCAGGCGATACATGACTACTGTCGCATTCTTAAAACGCGGCTAAAGCGTTTCACCTCTGACCTCTGGAACCTGCATCTGCTCCCCGAGCATCATTGAACTCCTGAGTTTAATGGCAAAGACAAAATATGTCACACATGGGTGCATTTGATTGGGTCGTACGATATATAATTTTGTGCATGTGTAGTAAACAATTTCACATCCGGGCTGCCTGACGCTTCACCCTTACAGCTTGTGTTGCCATGTGTCTCCGGAAACCCAGAATGAACCGCTCCGACTCTCAGATGCCGTATCACAATCCATCATCTCCGGAGAGGCAGCAGGCGGAGCAGATGACCTCCTCCGCAGCAGCCGTCTCTCATTTTGAATTTATGCTCGAAACACATGAGACAGATATGTCAGCGAAACAGTTCGTCAAGTGAGATGTAGCTACAGAATTTAGTGCCCGATGCACTCCCGTGGGATCCCAGTGACCCCTCGCGAAACACCCCACATTGCTCCCTGGCCAAATGGATTTCCCAGCTTGTATTAATTGGTACGTGCACACTCTCAGTTTCACATATTTAGACTTGGGCCTCGTCCAACATCGTGTAATACTGTTCTTGCTTTCATTAAAACAATAATTACTGAGGTATTTGTCACCCTGTGTGTCTCTCTCAGATCCATTTAGTCAGGTATAACTTCAGCCAGAAAGGTCGGCCACAATAGGCAGATCACTTGAACAGCTGCAGCTTAATAGTTGGGTGTTTTGAAGTTGGTTTGCATGAGGTACTTTTCCCTCGTTACTGTGTTACCTGCAGTAGATGACTGTCAGCTCTCCCTGCGTCCCTTTACGTTAAAGATTTCATAGTTCTATCTGAATACTTTCGTGTACACTCGTAGAGCTGTGTAGATGTTGCTCCGTGCTTCTCACCATTTTCTCTGCCAACGTGTTTCATGAATATAGAAGTAGAAGGAAGCAGAGAAGGGCATATAAATCCTGAAAGTATTGGTACTTCCCAGGTAAAGTCTCCATTTGGAATTAGATACTTGTGTCAACAGGACACATTAAGATTCTTCCTAATGCTGCAATATTTTCAATTTCTGCCGCTGTTGGTGCATATGTGAAGTGATTTTTCATGTGCAAATATTGAGTATTTTGCGTCTTTGTGTGTTTGGTGTTGAACACAGTTTTAAAGCTCTGAGTGGTCAGTTACAGCTGCCAGTAGACACAAAACCAGACAGGGGACAGAACAAGGTTAGAAAGCTTGTGCTTCTCTCTACATACAGCAGTTTTCTATGCAATGGTGAGTAAAAAGTTATAACGACCAATCTCCATAAAAACACAAACATGAGAATATAATCCAGGTTGACAAATACAGGAATGGACTTTCATGTATGATTGTGACATAAAATGTGAAAATCTTCAGCCCAACTACAACATGATACACAAGTGTTTGAGTGATTTCGGTTCTCATTTTACACATGAAGCTTTCTGTCATCTGTTATTTTCCTCTTCTTCAAAAGAGTACAAAAAAATGACTAAAAACACGTCTTCATAAAAACATACTGACACAGTTTCCGTGATTACTGAAATATGGAATAGAAACCAGACCGACACAGCAACGGCTCTTTACAGTGAGTTCATTACGCTGCACGACACACAAAAGGCCTCCACAAAGAGCTCCTGTGTACACAACTTGAAGAGCGCGACAGAGATGTTTTTAGTAGACTGCACAGTCAGAGTGAGAATAATAAGTCTGACGTCCATCAGATCTCCTCCACCACCCTCCAGCTGGGTCCTGTGGGTGCATACAGGAAAGGCGCCTGCCACGGTCACACATCTGTAAACATGGGCAGACAAGTAGGCAGCAGCCTCTGATGTTATCACCACAGAGATTAGCTGCAAATGAACTTGGAAATTCTAATTAGGTTCAAATTTACCCCCCTGGATAAACTGATTCTTCGGTTTCAGGCTCATTAACAAACGTGTCCAGGAGACACTTTATGATAATGTCTTAAAAAAGAGCTACTGTGAGTTTGATCTGCCAACGTCTGACAGTCTCAAGAAGCAAAGACACACTTAGTTTTGAGATAATAGGATTTTTTTTTAACCATTATGTCAACATTAATTAAAAGGATGATATGTAAAAATTGAATTTGTTCAGCTGTGCGCTCACATTACCCTGAACATTTCCAACGATGTTCACACACATTCAAGGTCTTCCAGTTGTTTGCCTGTCAGTGGCAGCGGTTATATCCCCTTCACCCAGTCGAGTCGCTCCGACTTCGAGGGAAACACCAGACGATTTGTCAAAGAGTGAGGAAGGAAGACGGTGAGCTTGCTCGCTAGCCACTCCCAAGTTGACTATTGTTTCTATTGCTTACAAGCAGTGGATCACCATTATTCATCATGGTTCTGTTTAACAAGGAATACAACAACTCCCATGATCCCACACAACTTCATGACATCGTCTTCTTTTTCATGTTTGAACGACCGTCAGTGGCAGAAATTACATACTGTGCATTTAAGTCATTACTTTATGCTTTAAAAAGAGTTCTTATAAAGCTAAGGATCCTCATGGAGTTACTTTGCAGGAAGTGCATGAATGGTTCCTCATTTCTTTTAAAAGTTCTCAGAATTTCTGCCCTTTCATGTTAATATTTTCTCATGCATGCAGTGAGCATTACAGTCTGTTCAGTCTCAGGGCTACAGAGATGGTTTTTAGTGGATTTCTCCAGAGCCCAGCAATTGTAGATTCGGCTTCCTGCTTTTCTACTCACAACCTGAAATCCGTGGTCACAGGTGTTATGTTTACACTTTTTTATGGAAAATCAATCAGTATCTCCTCCATCTGCTTACAAAACACGACTTTACACTGTCATGTTTCGTATCCTTCCCACAAACTTCACTGGACTTCAACAGAACCACGGTCGAGTAAGCTTCATCGCCGTGGTGACAAAAATAAGCATGTGGTCGATGTTGTGAAACGGTCCCAGTTTGTTTAGGTTCAGGCGGCAGAACCGCTTGGTCAGATTGAGGAAAACTTCATGGTTTGTGTTTAAAACACGTGGGCTTCTTCATGTTACGCTGCATTACGCTGTGAGATATGTATCGATATGTCAAGCGATGTACGTATGTCAACGTTTTGGTCCTACACAGATCTCAAACATCGGCCTCCTTTGTCTCCTATTTTTGCGTGACCCATCCATCATCCCCAGCTCGGTCGTCTGCTCTTTACAGCTCCTGATATCTTTATGGTGGTGCTCACTCTTACTTCCATATACACCGTTATGTGACAAAAACAAACACAACTTGAACAATGGACAATTAACTCCTTAGGTGCCGGATCATAAGTTCACCATCTTGTCATCCCTTCATCCCAGAGCCCATCAGATTTTTGGCATTATTCTCTGAAACGAACCACATCTCTCTCTCTCTCTCTCTCTGTCTCTTTTTCCTGTAGGACAATTATAACTCCCATATTATATCCCGCAAAGTGCTCATTAAGCGGCTGTAGCTGCATGATGAATGGACTCGGTCTGATAAATGTTTTCATTCTGTTTCCCCCCAAAATCTGACGGGAGGAGGAACAAACAGGATCTTGGAATGCCACCAGATCCTGTGGGAGAAGATATTCTTGATGCGGCTGTTTTTTGTTTTTTTTATCGGTGTTTCAGGTTCCCACCGAGTACTGACAGATTACTAATCTGTGTGAGCCTGTGTTATTGCTTTGGTGTGGGTCTGTCAAGGAGAGGCACAGATAGTCCCGTTTGATCTCGCTGGGAAGGGAGAAAATTAGAGTGCTTAGAAAATCCTTGGTAAAGCGTCAGCAGCTTGCCATTATCTCTGTAGGAGTGTACGTCGTGTGTGTCACGCTCGTTTTTGTTTTTTTTTTACTCCTCCCAGCCAAGCGGAGCAATGCGAGGTTAAAATGAAAAAGGTTTCCTCTTTGTGGAGAGGTGAAAGGTCACACCTGTGACTCACAAAGAGAGTGAGATACAGTAGGGAGGCTTGCTGTATGTACTGTATACATTCACTCATCTTTTGTGGAAGGATTTAACTTTTCTTTGTAAGCGTTCTTCTCATGTTTTCACTTCCCCTTACAGTGTCGCACACAGGAGCAAAAGCTAAGTCGGCCTTTGTGCAGAAGCTCTACGGGGTGATCAAGTGCAAACGGTTGGTGTCTTCATTGTGCTAACAGAGGGATGGGAGTGAACGTGAAAGACGACGAGGACAATGGAGCTCCATGAGCACAGCAAAGACGGGGCCGGTGTCTGTTATTTCTGCCTCCCTGTAGGTTTGCATGTCTGTGACAAAAGAGAAAAGGCCTCTTCCCTTGTTTGCACAGTGTGTGCTTTCCGAGTGTGCGCCCTCGCTCCTGTGCTGTTTGTGTACATGTCTGCGTATGCCTTCCAGCCATCAAACAATGCGGTGTGCCTGTATAGGAGTCGGTCTGTGTTTGTGTATCGCGCTGAGTGAGTCAGTGGATGATACTTCACGCCTGTCTGAGATTTCCTCCCGTTCTGGCTCTTTTTTTTTTGTTGTTGTGTCACTCCTCCCTTCCTTTGACATAAACTCATAATCAGTGAGATGAAGGGGATGGAAGGAGGGAGCAGAGATGGGGGTCTCTCCTCTCCAGGAGCACGTGGTAGTTCTTTCCCAAGGTTAGGGAGCAAAGTCCGTTCCGAGGGGAGGAAGTCAAACTGTCACCGGGGCTCCAATTTATCAGCTTTCCTTTGAGATTTACAGCCGTATCGTGGTCGACTCCTCTGCACGAGAAATCCACGGGCTGCACGCACACACACACACACACACACACACACACACACACAGATGCAGTCGTTCACATACACAAGTATGGGCAGTGACGTGCATACCACTGGAGCTCCATCATGGTGGTGTATGTGCATGCACACTCCCGGCACGCTCTGAGAAAAGAGGAAACAGGGATAGGATGAGTTGTGAAATGTAGGGCAGAGTTGAATCAAAGATTGAACCAAGACTGTAACACAAACAGGAGACTCAAACAGCTTCTCTCCTGCAAAAATGACAGCGTTACAGGCCTGACCGCAGCATTTTCCACAAATCCTGAGTGTGAGAAAGCCGCGAAACATTATTTTCAACTCTTGTCCCATCATCACGTGCTGGATGTTTTGTCAAATACGGGTAAAATTCAGCACAACGTAGTCTGCAGAGGCCTTGTAAGGAGTTAGGGTTTGGAAAGCCCCATAGCATGCTATTCATTTTCCCTTCTCTGCGCTCGCCAGGCCCACTCCACCCGGCTATTATGGCGGGGTTGCTCTCCAGAGACCCCCAACACAGACGCTCGTTTGGAAACCCCAAGCATGCCCCGACCGCCTGCATTTCAGCGAGGGGAAGAGAAGGGGAAGGAAAGGACGGAGAAAAGCCTTGTTCCTGGCTGCGTCCTTCTGAGTCTGTGATTTCCATCCACTGTGAATGTAAACAAACAAAGACATGAAAGAAGAAAACATGGCAGAAGAGGAGGCGAAGGAGGAGGGAGGAAACAGTCAGCAGGCAAAACACATCTTGGCACAAGGCGTGAGATACAAGTCACCAGCTCATTTACTGGTACCGCTGCCAGACACTGAGACAAAAAACACACGCAGGCAACAAAAAAAAAAAAAAAAAAAAACTTCCAGACACACCGGCACACAGAGGGCTGTCTACGAAGCCTGTGACACACCGCAGTTTAAATTTACTGTACAACAGCTGCAGGACAAAGATGGTGTGAGGTTCAGCGGTTCCAAACAAGATAATTAACAGAATGAATCAGAAGAAAAAAAAAAACCACAACACTATAATTATCTGTACAAACTCTTTGGTGATTCTGCTGAACTGGACAGCAGAACCGGCAATGTCACAAGCGTCACACGGGACATGCCCGAACAAGTCCCATCCTCGAAGGCCACACCTCGCAACACACAGAAGTCAGAGGAATCTGCCCCCGACTGCCTGGTGCCGACCACCACCGGACACCAACGGAGGTCCAGAGTCCACGTCTGTACGATCCACAGTGGGGCCGCCTGTCTGATGGATGCTCGATGGGATTTGGATATGGAGTATGCTGGAGCTACGTTTACAGAGATCAGGTGGTCTACTGCTTGTAGGCCTCTTATTGACTTTTTGCGTCATAAATAATCATAAAGAATCATCACGAGGAGAACTGTTTTACTGGGCCGACAGCTAAATTATAATAGCTTTACACGGGCGTTTACTGAAAACGTCTATACCATGCTGACGTCAGCGCATGTGTTCACTGTTCACAATGAAAGTTCTTGTCAGCTAACGACAGCTCATGACATCCAGGCCCTGTGATATAGCAGGCCGTTACATAACCTGCGCAGAGCAGAACGGCACCATGTGAAAAGCCCTGCGTCGATGGGTTGGACCTGTGCGGAGAACAGGATGTCAGGGACAGATTGATTGGGTGTCGAGAGAGTTGTATGAAGGAGCTTTATGAGCAGAGGCTCCGGTTTCTTTTCTTAGCATTAGTCACCGTAACCTCGTTCCCTCTTTTCGTCTCTGCCTCTCTCATTGGAGGTCTAAAGATAAAAACAAGGATGTGTTGTGTTGATCTGGCAAAAACCTCATGTGTCTGTGCAGCGCAGATTCCCAGACAGATATTTTTTTTAGCATCAAAGGGGACTTTGTGTTTGTTTTCACATAAAATGTGCCATAATTGGGTTTTCACATTTTCTCCACAGCCCCAGGCGCACTGCTTGACCTCAGTGGAGTGAGATTATCAGATTTTATTTTCCTGTTCTGTAATATCCTCCGCCGGGGGAGAATGGCGAACGTATATTCGGCAATCTGTGCCCGTATGGAGCCATCTACACCTCTGGGGTAGACGCAAAGACTCAGAAAGCCTCCCTGTAGAAACAAGGGAGGTTTCATTTAAAGCAATTTCCTTCTTTTCTTTCATTTTCTTCACTCCATTTTTATCTTCCCCCGGTGCATACCATGGAAGCTATAGTGGCATTTCCAGCTGCCAAAACTGGCCACAAAGTGCTTTAAAATCTGTGTCATATGGTCTCTCTCCGCTGCGCTCTCCCCACGGCCTCACCACTTAAAAAACTGCAGCAAGACGAAGGCAGGAGGCTCAGGATGTTCAGCAGCAGCATACGCTCTTTTTGTTTACACGGATTAATGTGTAAACACAGTCGAACCTGCTTTCTGATCTTTACATATCTGCAATTTAGCCGTGTCTAAATATTTACCGAAAGTTTCCTCCCATTCAGACAGTTTGACATTCAGGACATGAAGCAAAAAAAAAAATTAAAAATCCCTCCCATGTATCATATTTTGGAAGGCGGCCAATCATTGAAACAGTTGTTGTGGCAGGTGATCCTGTGAGGATGTGAGCTCGATATAACTTGATGTAAAGATTACAGACAGCAAAAATAACAGCACCAAGTTGGGATGATGTGTGTGCAGCAACTTTAAACATGCGTTAATGAGCTTCCATGCCAGTCAGAGGCAGCGCGACAGGCTGCAAACACATGTTGATGTATTTTCACCTTTTAAAACTGTAACGGAGAACGCGTTAGCAAACAACATGAGCATTCATTTGCCACCTGATGAATGCTCCTCCCTCCGAAATGGAAATAGTTGCCTCTTCCGCCGCAATGCTCACCAGCTGGTCACTAACTTTTCTAATGTTTTGTGCAGGGCAGTTAATGTACAGTAATTTTACAAGAGCTTTTATTCCTGAAAATGTCTGCCTACCACAGCTGGAAATGAAGTTGGTGAAAGCAGTGAGATGTAGAGTGAAGATCAACCAAAACAATTAGCTGAAAGACGCTCAAATGCTCCGTAGATTTGAAGCCATTTGGTTGCCGGTTCTTCTATCCAAACCACAGTGTTTGTACCAATCAGTGAAACTATTGGCGGCTCTAAACGTGGCGACAGCGAGAGATTTGACTCTGTGATTTAAAACAACAATGGCGGCTCTTTGAGCAGCCTAGTCTCAGTGTATGAACGTGACCATTTGTCTCAGCAATGAAAGTACACATGTTTGAAGGTTTAGCACTAACACGGGGCGATAACGAGACAAGAGACAAGAGTGAAAGCAGCAGAAAGAGACAGAACGTCTGCATCGGGAGGAGGTCGGAGTTATTTTTGGGGAAACCATAATCTCTTGGTGGTGGTGGTGGAAGTAGTTAAATAAAGCCAAACCATTATCTTTTCTGTAACCCAACCAAGTAGTTTTGGTGCATTTGAAAGTGATGGGTCTATTACACTGTAGTCTCAAGAGGTTAGCACTGATGCTGCTGTAGCATCCGTTACATCAGAACAGGAGGGTTTATTTCATTGAACGTAGAGCAAAGAACCAAACTAGCAGTGCTCACATACTGTTGATCCGATTGCTTTAAATTAGCCCTTGATGGATGGTGATAGACTCACGCTTTGTCCAAGCAACTACCATGTTTTGTTTTTTTTAAAGTGACTGGCCTTCTCCAAACAGTTTCAAGCAAAGCCTTCCAAGTGGTTCTGTGTAACAAGATGTGTCAGGTTAATGCTACACAGGAATCTCTCTAAAAAAAAAAGCAATGTTTGGACTCATACAAAAATGAGTTAAGAAATGTCTGGATCATCAGAGAGCCTGCCCTTTGTATTTCCTTACTTTCCTTTTGTTTTGCTGTGCTTCTGACGTTTCTGCCCGTCGACAATTCCCGAAAGACAGTTGATTGTTGATTCCCCCGGTCATCAAATACAGATACTTTGGGCTGACAAGCCATCAAGCCAAAGTGTGGGTATTTCACAACCCCACAATCGACTGTCTTTCTCCAGAAAACTTCCAAACAGCAACCAGCAAATCCAGCAAAGTATCGCTTTGAAATGTACTAAAGTAAGTCTGCAGATGAATGGCAGCAATTATGGATTTAAAGATCTTTTAATTTTCACTGCAAAGAACAATTCACACGTCAGTTTGTCTCTACGTTTCCTTGAGTCACCTCTTTTGTTTTTGTGGATGACTGGTAGTTTCCCTGTAGGCCTGCGGCTAAGGCTGCGCTGTGTGTTTTGGTTGGAATTACCTGAACACCGTCTAGTTTCTGGCATACAGCCTGCTGGATTACCGAAGGTGTTTGTCCAAACCGAGAGCGTCAGACAGCGAAAGAGCACTCGGTGCTGACATGGAAATTGTGGGTTTATGAAAGAGGGAGTGATCTGACATGCAAAACAAACATCACTCTTCCTTCTTTTGTGAAATACTGATGGGAGGTTTCTCCACATGGTGCCAGTTTTAAACCGTCACTGGCCAATCAAAGATCTTATCCAGGGAGATGTATTTGATTTCTCTCTGATAAATCCAGTGCTCATGATGAGGAACTGAATGTAAACAGGTCCGGATCGGAACCAGTTCTTCTGCTTTAAACATTTTAGGCAGGTCCTACCCTCCGATTCAGATTGGTGTACGGTTTCTGCCCTCCATCTGTCCTGCTGCATGCCTCCCCCGCCCCCTGGCTTTCTTTGTGTTCAATAAAACTCTGCATGCATAGAAAAACTCTAGTCTGTCAAACTTGTGCAGTCAAGCGACCTGGTTTAAATCATACAAACATCATGCATCTGTTATAATAAGCCCGGTGGGGGAGATAATATTTGATAATGAGCAACCAAATGAAGACACTGGTAGCTAAATATGTAACTGAGAAAGTGAAATGACTTGAATGATCCCTCACCTACGGCTGTGTTAGAGTCTTTTCAAACTATTTTGCTGTCGGTCTGTTCTGGGAATATTCTTGTCAGTTTACATATTCACTTACTCATACACTGATTGAGTAAGCTGCCTGTTTGTGAGTCTCGTGTCCTGAGTTCACTTCTGGCCTCTTTCAAAGGCTGGATACAAAGATACTGCTGCTCCTTCACTCAGGGCAGGTCACCATCGCTCTTCATACAAGTCCTATTAGGCAAGTCTTGCCACTCGGCAGCCATCTTGGCAACATCGCTGAGCAGTTATTGGGACCAGGCCCAGTCTAAATGACTCTGGGACATAATGTACAGAATCGGGAGTCAAATCTGATAAAAAAAAAAACTGCTCAACAAGTTCAGTGACTTCACCCCAAAATAAGGTTATAGGCAGGTTGCACTTGTACTGAGCATGCACAGGGTTTCACAACACCACCTTCCTCCGACAACGTACCCGTGTAACCCTCGACGCCCGTCAGCCACATCGGTTCAAACTGTTGAGAATCTCAGTGCTCGAAGTGGTTTGCCTCTTTAATGTCTCTGTCCAAACCCTTTAATTATTCTCAATCACTTCCTGACAGTTAATATTAAATGATGAGTACTAGTCTTATATGTGTCCCATTAAATATAAAGCTACAGCTACTGTAATGGCAGGTTAGCTTAGCTTGGCACAAAGACTGGCAACAGCTAGCCTCGCTCTGTCCCTCAGCAACAAAGTCTGCCCATCAACACCTCTAAAGCTAATTAACATCTTTTTTTTGTTGAATCCTTTAAAAAAACTACAATTCACTGTTTTACAGAGGGAGTGCTGGACTGTTTCCTGCCAGGCAACCAACGACCCCAGGAAGCTACTGGAGACGCAATCTTCTGTAAATGGGTGGAACGCCATTTTTATAATTCAGCCTGTGTTAACTAACTATAACTAAAGAGTTTTACCGGATGCCAGTGGATGGACTTCAGACTGTCCCCTTTTTCCCAGTCACTGAGATAAGCTAAGCTAACGGGCTGCTGACAAATTTAACACACAGCGCTTCCCTAAAAATGTCAAACTATTCCTCATTCATGCACAATGCAAAAAAACAGGCTGATGTTTACCACAATTCCAAGGGGTTATCTGCAATGCAGGAAGTGCGTGTGTAATGAAGGAAGCCTAACTAAAAGATAAACACACCACACCTCGTACTGTCTTGTCTTGTCAGATCCTGTCTCACTCTGCCTGACTCCTTCTGCTGCTGCTGCAGCCTCTGGGTCAATAGGAGAGGGAGCAGCATGTATCTGACGCTTTAAATCAGGCTTAGACTTTTTATTGTCCTGGAAGCATCAACTCTGCCACAGCACTCCTCTCAATATATTCCCATGCAATATGCAAAGATAACACATGAAACTAGGTGTGTTCGGCGCTACCTCGGTTTCAAGTTTGTGCCTTCGAGGGAGAAAGATGCACTGGCAGACACTCCCTAAGCACACTCATACATATAAAATGGGCATTTCCTTGATGAAACCACAGAATGTCCGCTTCACCTGTCCCTCCCAAACGTATGCAACTAAATGCATTCGCACAGAAGCATTTTCAGACACACAGAAAGAAAGCATGACAAAGAAGGAGCATGGTGTGTTTACTTTATCAGCGCACTGTGGCACGGCCTGGACAAAAGGCCCCCGGTTTTTGGCACACAATGCTCCTTGCAGGTTATTTCTGGTGCCCCGGCAGTGGAGAGGGATGAAAGACTAGCCACAAAGGAAAGAATGTGGTTCCTGTTGTGGTCTTAGGGGGTCATGGGCGAGTAGATGTGGGGGTAGGGTGTCTGCCTTTTGACATTGGGTGGCCCCTGGGGTGCATGAGTCAGGGTCTGCTGTTGGAGGAGGGGTGGAAATGGGTGTTTATAGGCGAGCCCTCAAGGGGTCATGGGGAAGAGTTATGTTAACCGCACAAGACGACACAAAGGATGCCACCTTGGTGTCGACCTGCTGAAGATAAGAGCACTTTCAGGAATGAAGACAGTCGAGCTTTGCACTGACGTAATGCTTAAAACTGACGCAAAACAGTGATGGAAGTGTTTGCTGATGCTTCTTTTTCATGCTTTGTCACTGACACCCCCTGACAAACCCCCCCTGAAGGGACATCTCGGCCTCTGCAAGCACAACAGAACGAGTAGTGACAGAGACGACACATGACATGGTTACCCCCGCGGTAACAGCGTGTCAGCGTCTGTCTGCAAATGTGCGTGAGGGAGGATGCAGCCTTGCTCTTATGAATGTTTACAGCATGGACATCATGTGCTGTGATATTAAACACGTCTGGGATCCTGTTGCTCATGGTATAGGTGCGATGGCACGACACACTCTGGCAGTTTGTGTGCACATGCTCCACTTTTGGCAGGCTCACGTAACTGCCACCGAGAGACGCTGCTGCAGAATCAAGTTCTGCCACTGTCTGTCTCGCCGTGTGTTTTCACTGCAGCCACAGGCCTGTCATTATCAGACAGACAATAAACAGCTGATGACAGCATGTGTACACGGGCAACTTTTTCTTTGTTATTGACACAACGATTGTGATGTGAGGGCACGAAGAAGGAGTCGCCCCGAACTGCGAAACAATTAAGACGGATCAAAGATGATGGAAGGGCACAGAAACATCACAAAGTAACCTATTCAACCCCTTTGGGTGCCTGTTGTTCGACTTGATTACATGGATGCAAATATAAAACAGCATGTAGAAGGATCCTTTGTGATGATGACATCGGGCTGCAGCGGCGAACAAAACCAAAAACATT